>NC_034410.1:61668743-61968743 GCF_002078875.1 Numida meleagris
GGGAAGGGAAGGGAAGGGAAGGGAAGGGAAGGGAAGGGAAGGGAAGGGACGCTTTACAAATTTGAGTCATAGTTGAAGTTTTTCCTTTAGTCTAAAAGTGGTAGGAATTGGAGAAAGAATGTGGAAATGTGCCAAAAGGGCTGCTGTGGTTACACTTGGCAAGTAGCTCAGCATCACAGAGTCATTTGCTCACTCCCCTCACCTCGCAGTGGAATGGGGGAGAGAATGAGAGAAAAGGTAAAATTCATGGGTTTAATAGAACAGAAAAGGATGGGAAAATAGATAATGATGATGATAAAAGGATATAGAGAACAAATGATGCATAATGCAATTGTTCATCACCCACTGACTGATGCCAAAACAGTCTGTGAGCAGTAGCAGCCCCCCCAGCAAATTCCCCCTCTTCTATTGTTCAACATGATGTTGTATGGTATGAAATATCCCTTTGGCCAGTTTGGGTCAGACGTCCTGGTTGTGTCTCCTCTCAGCTCCTTGTGCACCCTCAGCCTGCTCACTGTCAAGACTGTATGAGAAGCTAAAAAGTCCTTGGCTTTGTGTAAGCACTGCTGAGCAATGACTAAAATGTCAGTATGTTACCAACATTATTCTTATCCTAAATCCAAAACACAGCACCATAACAGCCACTAGGAAGAAAATTAACTCTATCCTGGTTGAAACCAGGATAATATCCGTCCCTTATTCCATACTGTCTACATAATGCTTGGGTACCACACATTCTAATACATCCCAATTAATCACCACCACCTTTCCTGTCCTTTGGTGTATATATACAGATATATAACTCCCTTAGTCTATGGGCCATCCCTCTAAAATGTCCACGGAGTGCATCTAGTCTATGACTTTGGGCTCCATCTGTCATAATAGTCCTTAAGGGCAGGAGAAATGCTGTATGGGGATCACCTGTAAATTTAGGTCATAGTGATGAAAGTATCTCTGCATGATTTGTTATGGTTCTAATGAAAAACAATTGTTAATGGTTAAGTTGTGTCAATGACCAGTGCCATTCTGCTGAAGCCAGGCACTCTCTGAGTGCAGCTGGAGCCCAGCCAGAATGACATGACCATGATCAAGGTCATAGGTCCTCACATGCCAAGTAGTACAGTCTAGTTCATAATCTTTACAAACTCCCTTTTTCCATGGGGAAGCGAACTGGAAATGTACTCTGCTGTA
Organism: Numida meleagris; assembly: GCF_002078875.1. Taxonomy (NCBI): domain Eukaryota; kingdom Metazoa; phylum Chordata; class Aves; order Galliformes; family Numididae; genus Numida; species Numida meleagris. Next base: position 61,669,935 of record NC_034410.1, read on the forward strand.
CGCGTTAGTATTTTAAATCCTTATCTCCTTTTGATATAAAAATAAAGCTACTAGTTATTTTTTGTTTCATTATTAAGCCCTTGGTTTTTACAAGGATTTCAGAACTTGGCCTAGATTAGAAGCAAAAATAGTAAGAGCTCCTTTTCACTAGAAATAAGATTTAAAGGTATTAAGGGGTATATGCCCTCCTTTTTAGCAGTCACCACAGGGAGTTACTTTTTTCCCTACTCTGAAAAAAAGCAACCACAGAAGCTCAAAACATTTTTTTTTTCAGTTTTGTAAGTACTGTTTGTAGTAATATTCCGGTAACACACATAGAAGAGAGTTATGTCCTTTCACGGCTTTTTTCTCTGACTAAAATTGGACTTGCTATGAATAGTTGGTATGCAGCCCAGTGCAGGGGGATTGGACTGAATGTTGAGACAGGTGTATTTTTGGCTCAGTCACAGCCTCAGTATGTAATCGTGGTCTCTTTGCATCAGTTTTCCTTTGTATCCTAGTTTGTCTGTTCTACTTAAACAAAAGCTTTGAGTTTTAAGATGTAGCATCTTACTGTGTATTTATGCCCCAAACATCACTATATGCTTTAATCCTTCTGCTCTGTTAGTATTGAAATAACAGCAGACTTTCGATGGCTTCCTCTTTAGAGTAGCTGGGCAGCTTTGACATCATGCTTTATTCTTAAATTGAGCTTTGTTTGGAGCTGCAGCAGTTAAGAACAAGCTATTATGTGAATGCAGGAACAAATGGAAATGGCTACATTGTGTCTGGAAATCGTTATGTTCCTGCCATTACAGACAGCCACATTTCACAGCTCTTTCCAGAATCAGGGCCTCAGCTTGTAACACCACTACGCTCTTCAGGTTCTACAGAAAGCAGAACCTGGCTGGTTTTTTTTGGAGGTTCCTGGTGATTGTGATTGCATATCCTGAACCACTGCCACTGCTAACTTTTCAGTGACCTCATCAGTCTCTGACTCTGCTGCCAGCCAGTTTCCCTTCCATTCCTTGGTGTCGGCAACCAAATTATGATGCAAGACTCAATCAGTTATTAAGAGGCAGTCATATTTTCACTTTATTTCCCCACCCTGATTCTCTCTCCTAAGTGAAAAAGCACAATGTAAGATTGATGCTTAAATGCTCTAGCACCTGTTCTCTGGCACTCTAACACGGTGTAATTCTCATCTTGGTCTCGAAGTTAGAAGAATTAAATATTCATATGCAGCTTTGTGTGGTTTAATCTGTCCTTCAGAAGAAAAGTGCGATAACTTTGTGTATTCTTATTACTGTTCAGGCACATTCCCTCTTCTGGATCCCTTTGTTTAGGCATCATTTCAGTCTGAAGCGCATTTGTTACTTTGCCATTCAACCATGGGTTCCATTCTTGCATTGTAAGACATTTAATCCAAACTTTTATCTAGTATTATGAATATACACTATTTTCCCTTGTCTAATTATAAAGGGAAAGGCTCATTAGCTGATCAAGTTACATGAGACCTTCCATCATGACTCTCTTTCTTTAAATATCTTTCTCTTTCTTTAAATATTCTTTAATCCTACAATTCCCTTTTGAATTGTATGACCATGCAATGAACAACGTCGTAGATCAGGCATTCTTAGTGATTTATGTAATAATATGACATTTTCCATATTACTGTTCAGACCATCACTAACTCACACTGGCTGGTTTTTTATGCATAGGTAACACAAAATGGCAGTACTGATTATTGCTCTTCTAGCAATTGCCTGCATCTGTTTTGTCTCATATAGTCATTATTAAAGGCAACAAATGAAGGCTAATGAGTTTCAGAAAGCCCAGTTCAGTACTGGTATGTAATTTTTTCAACAGACACAAAAAACCAACTTGTTCCTGGTGTTTGTTTTGGGGCATGAGGCTGAGTCATTTCACAGGGAGTGCCTGTCCTCCTCCTTTTCTTCCTGTGCGTTCTGGGAGTGGGACATAAAGTTAACCAAAGGACTCCTCGTCCAATACAGCACAAAGTCTGCATGCCTACCAAAGACCTCCAGGTTTCAAAACACATCGGGAAAGAATGCCAGGTAAGACAGTTATTGAGGAAATAACCTGCTGTGTCAGGTCAAGGAACTACCATCTTTAAACGCTTCTGAGATGGGATTTCTCATCTGGTCCATACTATAGCTGCAGTCTGTATTTGGAAAAACATTCAGAAGACCTGGTCAAGTGTACTACCTGTGGCAATACTTGTCAGGTTTCTCTAAACTACGTCATATTTTTGCTATCCCTCCCTCATTTCTACCATTTAAAAATATGGCTTTTTTTTATAGAACTCAGACAATCATGGCAAATAAATTCTTCTCTCTCTTCTTCATCCACTCTCATCTATTACATCTGCTGATTCACAAGTAAATAAAGTAATTCTAACTACTATTGCTGTTACTGCCTTTTCATTCATTCCTAGATTTTTACAACTTAAAGGACTATTTGCCATAAATATTGCCTGCAATTCACAAAATACAGTGAAAAAGTGAAAGATCAACAGAAAGACTGTTTTATCAGTAGACTGGAAAAGACAGCCACTTTACTTTTATACTGAAGAAGTGTACCTGCTGTCTGAACAGACAATTTAACCTGCTCTTGAACTTCGCCAAAATCTCCATATGCCTGGCGGACACATGTGAAAGATTGTGGTTGCTTTGTGTTTGGATTCCTGATCTTAAACTTCAGTCTTCTGGGACAACAGGCCCAGAAACCTGGTGTTCCGTATATTGCTATGTTGACATAAAAAGCAACTGGGACTGCAGTCTTGCACTGGGGACTCTTAACTGTTCTGCATTCATGGAAAAGTGAGTCCTAGAAGCCAAGATGATGGAAAAAGTATTCTGCCAACTGTGCATATAAGCTTAATGCACAGTCATTTGTATGGCATGCATGCATGCATGCCTGGAGAACATGAGCCTGTAAGCCATAGACCTTGCTAGCAAAAAGGAAAATAGTCACACAAGAAAAGTGTTTCAGGCCTCACTTTTTATTCATCATCATAATGTAGTTGGTTTCTCTAGAGAAATGGAGCAGTTTGCCTCTTTATCCTCAATGGTTAAAACTACATTTCTTGGGAAAGGCTAATAAACTGAACAATAGAACCCCGGAGCCTGCAGAGATTGGGTCCAGTTTGTACAAAGAGAAAAAAAAAACAACACAAAATACAAACCCAAAAAAGGCCCTCTTCTTCAGTTTGCCACAACAACCTCATGCCTTGAACTGCAGGAGAAGGCCCACACATAGTTTGGCCATTATTATTTTTACATCCTTTTGACTGTGTGTTTTGGTGACAGGATCAACTAGAGGAAATCAGAAAACAGTTAGAAAACGTAATACATTCTGAGTCACTTCTTGCTTTTCCTGTCTCCTCTTGGGGATTGGCAGCCCCTGGACTTAATTCTGCAATTTTCTGCACATTTTCCATGAAGTGCTAACTTGCGGTTGACAGTCTGTATCACTTACAGCAGTATGCAGCATCATGAAAAATCAGATCCCATGGCTGAAACTTAGAACTTGTCAACAGTAATCCACTGTGAGCAAGGAGATGAAGTACCAAAAATCAGCATGGCTGGATGGTTGGCATGTGTCCTACATCTTTGAGGCACACATATGACCGTGTGTTACTGTAATACATTCTGACTTAGTCTTAAGGTAGAGAATGGTCAGCCTTATTCAGTCTGTTCATTGTGGCTGAATGTTCACCAACTATCTGCCAGTACAGCTGTCTGTTAGGCATGAGACACTCATTTAGCTCTCTGCATTGTCAAATACATTATTAGCTAATTTATAGTAGAGAATGTTTACTGCAAGTATGTGTGTTGAGCCTCATTTGACCCTATTTTGCACCTATTCCACAACTCAGATTACTTTGAGTAATAGATAGCGATATGTGTGAGCTAGAAAGAACTGTTCTTAACTTTCATAAATATACTGAGCTTCCAAAAGTTGTGAAGGGAAAGGAATGGGAAAGGAAAGGAATGGGAAAGGAACGGGAAAGGAAAGGAAAGGAAAGGAAAGGAAAGGAAAGGAAAGGAAAGGAAAGGAAAGGAAAGGAAAGGAAAGGAAAGGAAAGGAAAGGAAAGGAAAGGNGAAAGGAAAGGAAAGGAAAGGAAAGGAAAGGAAAGGAAAGGAAAGGAAAGGAAAGGAAAGGAAAGGAAAGGAAAGGAAAGGAAAGGAAAGGAAAGATGTATTAATTAATTTATAATTTCTTACTGGTAAATGCCATATACTTCATGTTGATTAACAGAGACACAATGCCCATTACATCCCATAAAACCACTATTTCAATCACATTTTAGAAAATAAATTTGCTTTAATGCTTAATGTTAGAAAAGGCTCAAAATCAGACATGCTGTTTCTAGAAATCCCAAAGCAGGAATTTCATTTCAGTTTCATATTCAGCATTATTTCTCACTAGTTTCTTTAGTGAAGATAAAATATTAAATCATTGCCATGCTTATTATAGAGTGATGGATTTTACACCAACCTGTAATTGCTGAAAATATCATGGCCACTTCTTCAGTAGTTTTTGAAATCAGTTGTTAAGCAACGACAGATAGATAGCGAAGAAGCAGGTGAAAAATAGCATTCCTTATGCAGATTAAATAGTTAACATCACAGCCCTGTGAGGACAGTGCTTACCACATTTAAAGAGATCACTGAGATTTTTCAGGATTAAAAAAGATGTGTGAAAGGCTCTATCTTCTCCTTTCCATCTTGATGCCACAGGACATGGGAACCTACTCAAGCCTTACAGGTATGGAAAGATGCAGATCAGCTGGAGAGAGTCCAGGCAACAAGAATGGTGAGAAACCCAGTGTTCATGCACTGTAAGGGAAGACTGAAAGTCTTGTGGTGGTCAAAGGGAAGTAAGAAAGACTTGGGTTTAGACTTCAGGGAAAATAATTTCTCATGCTGAGAGTAATGAACACTAGGATAGGTTGCCAACAGAATCTGTTGAATTGCACCCACCAGTGGAGAATTTTAAGAATACGTTGGTCAGATACCATCAGGAATAATGTACATGTAGCTGTTTGCATCAGAAAGTCAGACAGATAGTGTCCTTCTGAAATACAGAATCCTTAGAAGCAACCTATTTCCTATGCTTCCATTATGGCCATTGTTTTTGTGATCAGGGAATTAAATAGCCAGCAGTAGTCCTGAAGAGTTAGGGGGAAGAAAATCTTCCTTTTTTTTCCTTTTTCCCATTTGTTTTTAATTTTCACTCCTTTGCTCTCTTCTTCCATTTTGGATCACTTGAAATGAAAACACCTTGTCCTACAGCTATCTCAACCTTCAATAAACCTTCTCCCAAATCAGTGCAAAGCTGTACTTTTTTGTTCTTGTGTGTTTCCAGAGTGTGTCCCTGCAAAGTTATAAAAAACCCATGCTGGATTCTGTATTAGAACTATCCAGTTTACAACAGTGGAAACAATTCTGTTCCTGCAGAAGATGTCAAGATTTGCTCTGAGCTTCCAATCTCCAAATTAATAAAAGCAGAAGTTTTATTACATGCAGCCTCAGCTACCATCAGCTTGACCGTTAAGGAGGATTCTCTCTACCTGAACCACTCTGAATCCTTTTAAAAATCAGATGTATACCAAAACTTCAAGTATGTGCAGCTCCTCCAAAAGACCCCAGAAGTTTCATTATACATTTCAATATCAGAAGGACTACTTTATTTTACTAGGAAAAGATTATTTACCCTTCTTTTTTTTTTTTTTTCTTTGCATGACAGTTCTCATAGAATACTAAATAATGCCAGCAGGATTTAAAATCGAATTCAGAATTATTTTAATTACCTTAAATGTTTTACTTTTTTCAAGCTAAATGCATAAATAGGATCTGCTCAAATATGCCTAGCAGGATGCATTTAAATGCTTCATGCAGATAGGCTGTTCCCTGCTTCCTTGTTTGGTTTGGTTTTCTCTTTTTCTTTAAAAAAAATCTAGTCGTGAATGAGTGAAAAATAATTATGCAAATATGCTAAATCCAGTTGACAGGCAGGATGGAGGCAATGCTAAAGCAAAGCTGGTAAGCTGAGGGCAGTATTTACATTTCATTATTTATTAGGGGCCAGATTTGAAAAGGCATTTAAGCACCCAGAGAGACAGTCAGCCAGTCAGTCATACTTTAGAGTAACACTTCCAGGAAGTAGGTGTGTTATTCCTATACTATTTTACTGATGCCAAAGTGAGTGAATTAGTTGGTTAAATTAGTAAGCAGAGGCACTCCACACTAATCTATGGCATTATTTATCAACTGTGTGCCTTTCTCTGAAAGCAAAACTTGAGTTCAAAGCAAGAGTCATATTTATGCATACACACACACTCCCACTTTGTGAGATTATTGCATGCTATATGAAAGGAAATAATATTTTGTACTGTATATAGAAACTCTGCTGGTAATGGTTTTACCTGTTCTCATTGAAATACTGTGGGAAATTATAGATCGTGAACTATAATTTCAGTGGTAAAACCAAAAATTATTTCCAAGCCTCTCTGCAAAGGTGTGTCATAAATCAGGGCAAAAAGTGTATGAGAAAGGGCTTTTGTAGTTAGCATTTTTCTCCTGGAAGAAACAGAAGAAAAAGTAAAAGGAAAAAGCAATGACATTATTGTTTCTGTTTTCAGTTTAGAAAAGACATATTGGTTTTGACACACCTATTTTTGGATGCTGACATTTGTAAAGGGATTTAATCACAAGGATGTACGAATTCATATGTTGAGGTAGGTTGGTAATTATGAATGAATGAAATAGTTGAAGGATTCTAATCAAAATAGACCCTTAACTTTGTCATTTTTAGTGGCTTGCTATAAAACACACAACAGATTTGTGCTGGGTCCATCCCAGCAAATAGTCACATTACTGACATGGACAATGGATTAAGGAACATAACACTGAACACTGGCAGATGGCATATTTCTCGGAGGGATTCCAAGCACTTGGTAGGACAAGGTTAGCACTAACAGTGATCCTAAATTGTTACTGAAATAGTCCAAGACCAACAACAACAAATTCTATGGAGAACTATACTTGGGAGAGTAAAAAGAAAAAAAAAAAAAAAAAGGAAAAAAAAAAAGTAAGGCTAACTAGTAAAAAAAATGGCAGAAATAGTGAAATAAAAATCTTGTATATGATCAAGCACTATGCTGAGTAAAATGGACAGTGTCATTCTGGAGTGCATTAACTGGCGGGTCATAAGGAAGGCACGGAGGACTTCATTCTGTCCTATGTAGCAGTGGTAGGGATTTGTATGTATACTGGAGAACGGATGCAGAGAAATAAGAGTTCAGGCAACAGCAGAAATACCACTAGGAATTTTAAAATGTGACAGAAAATCAAAATAAATGAGTTTTTTAGTTTGGAAAAGAGAAGACTGAAGAAAAAATTAGTAATCATCCCCTAATATGCAAAAATATGTTACAAAGAGAATGATAATCAATTGCTCTCTATGTTCAATCAGTGTAGGAAGGAAATCACTGTTTTAAATTTTGAAAATGGAGAAAGAGATAAAATTAGATTATATAAGATTAGATCATATTATGTCTATAAAGAAAAATTGTACAGCTGTAAGGATAATTAAGGACTGGAGAGGTTGCCTACAGAGTTTATTTAACCTCATAGTTGAAGGCCTCTATGAACAGATTAGAGAAAGATCGAATAGATGGTCAGAATATATTTGACTTAGTGCAGGAAGGTTGAATAGTTGACTTTTAAAGATACCTTTCAGTCCTACCTTTCCATCACTTAAAAATTAATGTTCTTAAATTATCCTAAATCCATTTATTTAAGTAACTCACTTTGGTTTAGAAGATTCAGTGGATTCAGCATTGATCTTATTAATCACGTCAATGTTAGATAACTCAATTGAGATTTGCATTCCAGTTTGGAAGCCCACATTTAAACAAACAAAACCAACCCTTTAGGTAAACAGTTTTTAACTTTCCCCAAAAAATGAAGAATCAGTTCAACTCCCTTTGAAATTAAAGGCATGATTTCTATTGATTGCAAAGTGAGATTCGCTCTTGCTCAGAATTCAGATTTTTATATTCTGTCACAGAGAAGTGCACCTGAATTCTCGTGAGATTTTTGAAAATTTCAAATGGAAGTTAGTAGAATTGGCTAATGAAATACCTTTTAAATACATACACCATCATGTGTCTTCTGATTAAATGTTAATTTTAAATATTATGATGCACAGGTGGAATTCTATCAAATTAATTTGTGCATAGAATTTTCAGAAATATTTCTGGAGGGACTAGATATAACCTTGCCACTGAAGCATTGTATTGTCTTAAACTCATTCAGCAGGACAGCACTTTCAGTAAATTAGTTAGCTAACCATTTTTGATGGCTAGTGCCAAAAATTCTGCTAAGGAAGTAACCTTACTTGAACCTTCATGTCATGACAAACACTTTTTGCAAAGATTAATGTCTATAATCTACATGCAAGCCATTTCGTTTAAAAGCAGCAGGACTTACAGAAGAAAACTTTTCCGGATAACAATGTGCTTTAAATAGACTTTAGCACATAGCATGCTATGAATGTTGCAATTACATGCATTTCAAAAGAAGAAAAACACCTTTTCATTTTAACACTCAGTCAAGTTAATTCTTCCTAAAATTAAAGGTAAATCTGGCTATTCTTCAGACATCAAAAATATCTGCAGTGTAGATACCAACAGTCAGCTACAATTGGATAACAACAGCACCATGCAGATTCCTGGCAAGAGATACAGTATCTTGCTAAAAATTATTTTTTATGCCTGTTTTTTTTTTTTTTTTTTTGATCATGAGCTGTCTTGCCTTGCTTTCTTGCTGTCTTCTCCTTCCCATAGCTGCTGCATTCAGATCCCTTCTAGAATAATGATGTTCTCATTGTGTGCATGTGTTTGAGACCTTACTTATACCTTATAAGCTAATGATTGGCTTTTCCCCTCTGAACATGGAGGTGTCAGTAGGTATTAATAATACTGTAAAAGAGATAACAGTATTTCCATAAATTGACCTTCTCTGATGATGACTTCACCCCATTTTCTTCAGTTCCGTTTAATGACTTGAAGAGTGCTCAGTGATGAAACCATTCCCAAGCATGAATTATTCACCACAGGAAAAAAGAAGTTTCATTTCACTATTTTCCATCAGTGACTGAGCCTCAGTAGGTGAATCATCTGGAGAGGCAGAACAATCTTTCTGACCCTTGTAAACTTATTCTCATCCTTTTTAAAAATGAGACAACAATAACAACAAAAAAGTAAGTAATGAGTAGAATAAATTAGCAGAATTTTGAAACATTCATTTCTGCTCTGAATAAGGAAGTATTCATTGGTAACATGCAGAAGGAAACTCATCTTTTTAAATAGTTTTACTGTGGCTCATTAACAAGGAATTTCAAATTTCAGCTAAAATATACAAATAAGAAAGATCAATAACTAGATTAGAACCAACATGACCATAAATATTTTAAGTGCTTGACATTACATACCAGACACAAATAAACACTGGATTAAATTATAATTTATATTCCTAAAGATAAAAATATAACCCATCCACATATTCTATACTAGCTCTTCGGTTGCATTTCTGGAAGGATATTTTCTCTAATATCTGCCCATTTCTTGTGTTAGCAAAATACCAAATTCAACTGAAACTCAGCATATGGAAGAAATCTTAGCTGATTGCAGGAAGAAGTTTTCCAAGAGGGACATGAAGGTATCTACTTGTCCCTGGTGTTGCTTCTGACCATTTCCTTGCCCTCTCAGATCTGCTGGAGGTGCTGGGGTGCAGCCAGAGAGCTGCTGGGTGGCACTGTCTGCCGCTGTGTCATTTTGCGCAGTCCAGGAGAAATACACTCTGGGACGAGCTATAAATTTTCAGCCAGCAAATGAGAGTGTACACCATACAGGGGAGCCTGTTTGCAGTTTCAAAAGATCTTATACGTAGGGATGTCTGTTTTCTGATTATTATTTTTTTGACATACATCACAGCCTTACCAGATTGAAAGCGTGAGCCTTTAGGGGTACATCAAGATCTGCTTAGGCATATACACTGCCATGAATGCAAACTCAGTTTGAATTTATTCTGTGTATAATGTCAGAGAGCAGAGTTTTGGTTTTGTCAGCACAACCTGGTCTTATGATAATAAAACAGCACAGGATGTAAATTTTGCAGAGATTTTTGTGAATTACTCTCCCATGTATGTACATTAAAACGCCAAAACATTTTCTTCCCTTTTAAGATGAGTCCTTTCAAACATCTCTCTTTCCCTATTGCTACTGGGACACTTGTTGTTAAGGCATGAGACAGAAGGACTGACATGAGGAAATAAGAGGAGAGCTGTTGTATATATGCCTCATAATCTTCTGATATTGGAGAGAGCATTATCGTGTATTAGCAACTACCTGGCTGTTCCAAGAGGTCCCAAATTATGAAGATCTAAATCAAGTCCAGTAGACCATCATATTTTAGCAATATGATGGATTTCCTTTTGCCTTTTAGCCTTATTACTGTGTAACAGCACAGAAGTTGTAATTCCTGAAGAGTCCTGGAATGGTAAATGCAGTTCAGGTCTGGGCACTTGCTGGTTTCTGCACTTTGAAAGGTAATTGAATAGGAACAAGTACAAGTGCAATTGAATATGTAGGCTAGAGGCACTAAGTTGCAGCCTCAAAGAGGTCATGCTGAAATGAATTTTTAAAAAGGACTATAAAATTGCATCTAAGATAGATGGGGTGCAAAAGCAATATTTAAATGAAATTGTTATGGATATAAGTCACTTGCCAGGCATTCTAACTATTTCCAACATAAAATATGTTTTCACTTCATATATAAAACATTGTTATTATTCACATCCTGTGTCATGTTAACATATTAAAACTTAAATGTTTAATGCATATATTAAAATTTTGTGTCATCATTAACACCGCTGATGAATACCCTTTAACAAAAATAATGGAAAAGATATGTCAAGGAAGATAATTTTTACAATTAGAATAAAAATATGTAACTTAAAGTGTGATAAGATAAAACCGTTTAATTCAAAGTTTCACAGTCCCCTCTCCTTGCTCGTGGGAATCCAACTACCATTTGTTTTCCTATTAAATGACATTTCAAATACTTTATTATAAACATAAATCACATCTCCTTTTGAGAAGGCAAATGACAAACTAAATTTAAGGTCTGACTTGCATTTCTATGCCCTACCCCAGACTAAATAGATGAGCAGTTGCTTTATAGATTGTATTTGATGGATAAACAAAGAGAGGCAGTAGGTTATGGAAAACGTGTCACTTGGAACTGACGTCTGCCCTCATAATTCATGAGTGCCTTACCCTGCCGTGTCACCTCCACAGACATCAGTTCCCCATCCTGATTTGCAACATCCAGGGTGAGAGATTTGGTCTTTTTTAAAGTAAAGCTACTTCTTGTAAAATGTATAGCTTCCCTTAACGGCGAAGTTCTGCTTTGTGTGGTCAGGCAGTCAATGAGAGATGCCCTTGGTACTGGGATGGGGGTGCAGAATGGCATACAGTTGCATGGAAAACAAGGTTGGAGATGCAGAGATGTGCTCAAGAAGAAGTGTGCTCAGACTGTCCTTTGTAAGAGAATGCCATGGTCTGAGGCAGACTACTCCAGCAAGTGAGATGCTCAGCATGAGGACATACTGCAGGTCAGACCTCGGGGAGCCGGCATGTGCTGGTTTTGCCATCCCTTTAACAAATTTGGCTGTGATGTGGCATGATTATGTTTGATTGCGTTATTTCTAGATATGCTTTTGGATCCCTCTCAATTTATTTGAATTCATGGAGCAAGAGTTCATGGTAATTAAGACTTTACAAGTGGAGAGAGGAAATCAATTATCCTAAAATAGGGGAAACCTACATGATGCAGCTTCTTCATTCAGAAGTCCCTAGCATTTGTACTGAAGTATTCTCAGGTTTTACATTTTTATTAGCACTTTTATGAGGATTGGTGTTTGGGTATTTCTTACCTAAAGTCTGATAGTCAAGTGGTTAAAAGATAATTTCTACATTCATTTAAATATGGTGCATTTCTTGACCTTGCAGCTGCAGAGAAAAAATGAAGTATATGGCTCTTAACGATCCAATCAAAATCACAAATGAACCAAACTTTAAGTATCTATATTTTTTTGTAAACTTCCTAGGTTGTAATCCAGTTTTAGTATTTTGTGGTCTGACTCAAGATTTTTGAAAGCCTGGCATGGGCACTATATAACTGCTCTCATAATACGAAGATAGTGTCAGCACATATTTGGAATGACATTCAGCCCCAAAATATACCGAGACAAAACCTTCTACCGCTTCATTCATTTTTATTTATGTGATGCATGTTTATAAAGTATAATGAAGAAACACTAGTGTCTCTCCATCTTGCAAGACTGCGACATCCCTTTGCGTATCACATTTAATTCTGAGGGATAAAATTAGTTTAGGTAGATTACTTCTGAATTAATTGCAGTGGTAAGGAGAATGTCCCACAGAAGTGGAAAGCACAAACTTAATCTCACTCTTTTTATGATGCAAATTAATAAATGGTGTTCAGTATTTTCTTTCTGCCTAATGCTTTTCTGTCTTCCACAAGCACAAAATGACTTACAAAGAGCTGTTCAATGATATTTGTTTCGAACAGGTGGATCATATTTGTTTGAGGGAGAGGGAGAGCCTGAGAGCTTTGTAGGACTGTAAAAACCTCTGTGCAGAACTCCTATTTTACAAGTTCACTTTTAAAAATCTATCCCTTAATACCATTTAAACTTTCCTCTGTTATTTAAAGACCTTCTCCAATTGGATCATTCTTAGAAAAAAATCTTGGAATGTTTTTGTTGTTGATGCAGGTGGTAGGAATATCAGGAATATTAAATTTGTTCTCATTAAGTTGTGCTTAAAAGTAGGTTTCTGGAGGCAGTTAATGTGATGTTGATATTCATAATACCTAAAAAACCAAGCAACTACAACAACCAAACAAAAAGTACATAGGTATTTCCTCATCTTTTCAGAGATCAGTTGGCTGAGTGGTAGTTAATTTGAGGGGAAATAAAATAAATCCTAGTGCCCAGAGGATGGAAGCCTGTTTGAAAGAAGGTTTCTTCAAAAGGAATTCCACAACATAGAAAATTGTGAGCAAATTAAGTAGGAAAAGAGGAATATTCTCATAACTAATATTCTCATAACTCATAATAATATCATAATTATAATAATATCATATCTCATAATAATATTCTCATTACTAATGTTGAAAATGCCAGGATATGTTTAAAACACTCTGACTTGTAGCAGAAAACATCAGATTCTAGTGAATTAATATATAATTTTCTGACACTTAAAGCTACTTTCTATTAAAAATTTGATTTTGTAAATATTACCTTTAAAATCAATTAAGCATAAATTAATGGTTTTTTTTAAAAGGAAGTCTTGAAAATGTATTCCTAGGATTTTCTATGCAAGCATTTATACTGGAAACTATTTTTCTGCAAGCAAGTTAAATTGTAATTCTTTTATCCTAAAATATATCTAAAAAGTCGTGACTAAAATAAAATTAAATGTAATTGTTTACGATATGTAAAAATAATACCTAAGGAAGGTATGGCAGCTGAAATCAAGTTATGGCCATACAAAATAAAATTTACAAAATATGTCTGTAATTTTCACCAAAGTACTGGAATAAATATTCAAGAAACAAAAAGAGTTGCATTAAAATACTGAATATTAAAAAAAAAATTAAAAAAAAGGAAGAAGGTGAAAATATTATGAAACTTATAATCATGATATCATTGTGAAAACGGGGTGGGTATGTCAGAAAGAAAAAGGTTAGTTATTACACAATTTCACCTATTCATGTCTATTTGGGAAAAAGACATTTATTTGACACACAGTAAGTGCATATCATTGATGACTGAAAAATCATGCATACGATGCAGTTCCAACTTTGTAATATTTTGTTGTGAGCTGTTAATTGGGTAGATTTAAAAAGAAATCAGGCAGGCATTCACTGTAAATATTTTTCTGGAGCATTTCTATACTAAAGCAAAAAATATTCTGAAAGTAGATTAACAAGGACCATGAGGGAGATACAGTCACCATACCTTATTGAATAGGGTTATGTATTCCCTTAGATTATCTTGGAAAATCCCAGCATACATGATCAATACAAATTAAAACAACGGCTGTTCTACCCATTGCACTGTGCACAGATACCGGCTGTAGTCAGCACAGACTCCTCAAGTTGTCAGTTCTACAAACCAGGGCAATGGAGCACATGCATTTTTTTCCTGTTCTCAGGATGCAGCTTTATAGTGTTTTACAAACCACTGCTCAGCAACTGTTCTCTGCTGCAGAATTTCACTCCTGCCTTCTGCATTCATGTGCGTGTATTTTTACAGAACCAGGCGCACAGAAATGAATGTGCCACAGACCTCAGCTTCTTAAATACAGCTGTGTGTGCCTGGCCTGACTACCACAGCCCTAAGCACCTGGCAGCCCAAATCATCCATGCAGCTTCTGGGACAGCTTGGGTACTGGTGTGGACAGCCTCTAGGCTGGTAGTGGGGGCAGAGTGGGACCATTCTCTGGCAATGACATCAACCAGTGCAAAAGAGCCCCTACTGCTTGAAATAATGCCCAGGCTCTCTTAACCTCTAAAATGGAATAGCTGTATGCAGACAGCCTGTGGCAAATGGTATGTGCCTCTCAAAAAAACTCCAGCAACAACCTAGGATTTACCTTGGATGGTACTAACTGGTAGTGCTAACTAGCCCCAGCCACGCCACGACCTGTGCTGACACTTCAGTAGCACATGAGATAAAGGTCCAGTGTAAACGAATATTCCCCCCCCAGTTTTTAGTTCATCAGTGTGAATCTGGCCACAGAAACTTCACTTTCCTATTCTTATAACATTGATGCATAGTCTTTTCTTTAGGAGACCAAGAAAGGAAAACCAGAGAAAATACTCAGGTCATGTGAAAAGCTGTTTCAGTTCCTGATGACGCCAGATATTCAGACTATTGCAAAGCGATTTCCAGACACTATATACTTCACTTATACTTTAGGCAGACCGGTGTTCCCATGGCAAAGCTCTAACCAAACACCTGGGAATAAATGAGTGTTTAATTAAAAGCTGTCAAATATAGCCAAGTTTATGTTTATTTATATATGAACGATTGCCCTAATGCACTACAAATTAGTGATGAAATGGTGGAGGCATGGCAGGAAGTCCTTAATGCCATCAAAATAGAAAATAAGGAAGAAAAGTCACGGAACACTGTTTCTAATGGGACAGAATGTAAGGTGTATAGTTACTAGCAGTCAAAGCCAACAGGCTGAGATGCTCTAAACACTGACAGACTGGGAAGAGAAGTGCCTTCACATGATCTTCCATGTTCTTTATCTGATGCCAGAACTGGAAGAAAGTGTGCCAAGGTACAAGCATGCCCTTTGGTGAACACGAGAGCCTCACAAGCTTGGTGTGACGGTTGTTTAAAGAGATTGAGCTCAAATATTCAGTCTCAAAGTTCAAACTGGCTCCCTCTT
Organism: Numida meleagris; assembly: GCF_002078875.1. Taxonomy (NCBI): domain Eukaryota; kingdom Metazoa; phylum Chordata; class Aves; order Galliformes; family Numididae; genus Numida; species Numida meleagris. Next base: position 61,685,501 of record NC_034410.1, read on the forward strand.
TCCAGATGAGCAGTCTGTGCCCCTTATTTTCTCAGGAATGAGAGCTAAACCTATCTCAGCCAAGCAGCTGTGCTGTCCTTTGCTCTTCAAGGTAGGCTGGCTGCCCCAGTGATGGCAGCTGCCACTTCCACTGTTTGCAGTAAGGTAATTCAGCTTGACTTAGCATAGGGGCCCCTCAGACTATGACTGTAGTAAGCTCTGATAGAAGACATCCTTAAGAGCCAAGGGGAAGGTACTTTGGGAGTTGATGAAGAAGTCTGAAGGGATGGATCTGAAGGGACTCTGAGAAAAGAGTGCATAAGGCATGGGGAAAGAGTGCTAGACAACAGGCAGCATGCATGTAAGGGCAGAACAAAAGAGTTTGAAGTGTTCGGGAAGAATGTGAGATGCAATGTGTAGACTAAAAAACAACTGCACTGCAAAGCCTCTGAAGATCATGAGGTGTTTAGGTGTATTAATTGCTAATGTGTACAAATATATGTAGGTATCCTTGTAAAATGTACTTACAAATGCAATATTAATAAGTAATACTTATGTACTGCATAATACATAGCTTCTTGCTTATATATGTTTATAGTTAATGATTTTGGGGTTTTCGGCGGGACAAGGCGTTAGGACAGTAGGGCTGATCTGATCTTCCTCTCTGACCCACTAAACAAACAGAAGGAAGCTCTGCGCTTCATTTGACTGTCAGAATGACAATAAAAAATGGAGCAACAATGGGGTTAAGAAAGTACATCTGTCTCTAAGCCAAATGGAAGCGAATTGCTCTGCTCTCAAATTTGAGGGCTCCTGTTGACAGTAAAAGGTAGATGTCTGTAGCTTGCAAAAACTGCCTAACCTGGCCACAGGGCAGTCATTTCACCCCAATACAATCTGAGCACTGGCTTTTTCACACACAGGAATGTGAGTTGTCTGGAACACCCTGAAATGTAAAAAGCAGTGCAAGCGGATAGGCATTTTCCTCATGTCTGTGTGTTTTTTATCCAATTGTGTACCTGTATATAGCGTTCTAACTTCATAAAGCATACACATATAGTTAGCTTAAAGCCTGCCAAGATTGAGTTCATGTACATATACAAAGAATTTATTGAGAGACCTCTTGCCTCTTCATCTCCTTTCAAATTTTAATAAAGCGTTTTTGTATTGAAAGTAACTGATTACATATAACATATCAGTAAGTCTCACCCATTTTACTCTAAACTAATGAACCAGAATACAGCTTGGCATTAGACTGTACTGACCAGGAAGACCTTAAAAATGTTCCTCCACCCAACATCACTTCAATTCATTTTTATTTTTCTTTGCTAGAAAGTGTGTCTTTGTAACTCACAGTGCTGGGCGACGTGCCCTGCTGTGACATGAGACGTCGGGTTCTGTCAGTCACATCAACTGATGTGATGTGACGGAGCCTAATGTGATGTGACCAGTGCCCTGCCGAATGTGTACTGTGTCACTGTAGTATTCAGAGGCTGGTTTCTCTGGGAAGAAATGCAGTGACGGAAACCAGGCTTCCCATGGCAAGTAGAACTAAATAATTTTTAAATGAGAATGCATTCAAGTGTTTGCTGTTTGTGCGCATACAGATAGCATTTGAGATTTAATTTGCTGTTTTGTTTATTTAAGATGGCATTTTGATAAGATCCAGTTAAGAATTTTGCACAAGATGCCTGTCTATCCTATTGAATCCTACACGGGTACTATATGAGAGAGGTACTCACACTCTTGGAGTGCCATTCTCCTTCCAGCAAATGGAGTTTCTGGAAGGTTCTCTCATTACTCCCTGGCGGGTACCGCAGCACAAATTGGAAGATCTCCTCCTTCCATCTCTCCATGTTGAGAGCCACCAGCAGTTGCTTTTGCTATCAGCTTTTCAACACCAAGCCTACCCCACTTCCCCAGACCTTGGCAACTATCTTGAAGTAGCTAATCCTGTCAGTAGTTCCTTTCAGAAGGCAAACCAAAAGCTAGGCAAAAGTTGACTCTGATCATTAAAAGTTTTCAGAATACTTCCAAGGAAATAAACTTAGCAATCCTCCACTAACCCATCAAATTTAGCAGAAAGGTTGGCCTTTGGCAGTGTCAGCTCTCAGATCTCTGCACCTTGTTCCTACTAGCAGTCCTCCCACAAGAGCAGTAGCCACATGAGCTGGTGAAGCCCAAACAAGAAAATCCTGTCCTCATAATCTGCCAGTGGTACAGCTCTGAGTGAAACTGGATGGATGATGAGAATAAATTATCTCTTTCTCAAGCTGACTCCAGGTGCTAGCTCAAGCAACTATTATATTTTTTGCCTTAGCGATTGATTCTCTATGTTAAATACTGGCCATACCAACACTTCATTATCACTGGTTTCGCAGTAGCAGTCTTAAAGAAGTGCTCTGCTGTTATGCACATATTTTAGTTTAAGATAAAGCCAATTTTTGACAACTTTAAAAACTGCTGTAATGATTTTGTTTACATAGGTCACCTAAATTGCAATTTATATATGGATTATATAATCATAAATTATACAGTTAAACAATCAATTTATGTTTCCACTCAACATTTAAAATCTCATAAGTACTCTGTTTTCCATCACTATTTTTTTATTGCGATTATTATTTTTACTTTCAAAGCTATGATCTTTGTGTAAGCTAAACCAGGCACTCTGTAAGAGAAAGGCAACTCCAAAAAGTTTGCTTTCCAAGAAAACAGCATTAGTCTTGTTGCTGGTACAAAAAATGTTATCTTGGTAGAAAACAGAAAGTGGGGTGGAGGAGGAAAGAGAGAAAGATACAAAGCAAACTTCTCAGGACTTTGAAAGGGGCTTGAAACATATCCATTTTCCTGAGCAAAATTTGCAAAGCCAGATTCCACAGACAGCAAATAGGAAAAGCAGTGTGACCAGAAAAGCCAGTCCCAATAGTCCCAACATCATGCTGAGTGGCAAAGGGATTATCAAAAACAAGTTCATAACAAATACTGCATAGAGCATATGGATGAGACAATCTTTCTCTGCCACTGAAGCTGCCAATGCTACAGACTGGAATTAAACAGATTTTTAAAGCTCCTACTTGGAGACAAGAAACAATTTCTTGCCATTAGGACCATAAATTAGTCTTCTGAATATAGATGACTGCCTCATTTCTCTGCCTGGGAAGATGAGCTGGTGGAAATGGCGTTCCTCCTGGGAAGAAAGTTCAAACAGTTTCCAAATGGGGGCAAAGCTCAGGTTTCCCAGACATGCACAAGGATTACAACCTTCTTATCAAATTCCATTTTGTAAAAGGCAGGCTTTCCTTTATAACCCTCACTTCACACCACATTTCTAAATGACAAGAACGGCACTACAGTACTGCCAGAGCTGCTGGGCACACACCTACCTCTGGGCCCATCAAGAGGTTCAGATATTGGCATGGTAAAGCTGTGAAGCCCCAGAGGGCTTAGGCTCTCTGATGCTCAGTCCAACTAAGATGAGAGCTACTCTGTATGCATGCAGTAACTCTACTTTAGGCTATAAATAAATGTTGTGGTGTAAATATAGGTCCTTGAAAAGCCTCTCATACCCTTAATACTTAAGATAATTGTTATTTAGTTTTTAATCATTCTCTTTGATTTAATTGCCTATTTGCTCCCTAGGGTGCATTTTAATTGCCAAATTGCTACTTTGGATCCTGGCTATGTACTTAAGCACAAAAATTGAGTCTCAGTGTTCATGCTTCAGTGGTGGACAAGAGCTGGCATTGGCCCATAATTTACAGTTCAGGATTTGGAAGAAGCTCTAAGTGAAATTCTCTCTTTTACAAGGTACTGATTTATATGGGTGTGGGAAGACATTTAAGAGGGCTTCTGATGACATATGACATCTACCTCATTTCTCCTCAATAAGTGGATGAATGTGTTGACCATACTCTGACACATGTGATGTCAGGTAGGTGTGGTGAATCAGATGATAAAGAAAGAGGAAGAAGGGCCAGTTTCCAGCCACTTTTCTACATCAGTTTCTGAAAAGACACCAGCTCAAAGGCAGAGGTTGGCAGGACAGATCTGTCACTGCCAGTGCACAGGCAATGCAGCTGCTTGCTTTCATGCTCCAGCTTTGGAAAGGGAGATAGCAGCTCCATATGCAGGGCATCACTGGGCTTGCTCTGGGATATGAGGGAATATTTCTGCCTTGGATGCTGTCCATGACAGGGTGCAATGCAATCAGCATCTTCTGAGATGGCTGGAATAGCTCTGGGAGGTGTCTAGAAGGATGGACATTGAGGGAATCATAGGATCATAGAAAGGCTTGGGTTGGAAGGGACCTCAAGGATCATCAAGCTTCAACCCCCATGCCTCAGGCAGGGCCGCCAACCTCCACATCTAATACTAAACCAGGCTGCCCAGGGCCCCATTCAACCTGGCCTTGAACACCTCCAGGGATGGGGCATCCACAACCTCTCTGGGCAGCCTGTTCCAGCACCTCACCACTCTCATAGTAAAGAACTTTCCCTGATATCCAACCAAAATCTTCCCTCCTTCAACTTAAAACCATTTCCCCTTGTCCTGCCATTATCTACCCTTTCAAATAGTTGACTCCCCTCCTGTTTTTACGCTCCCTTTAGGTACTGGAAGGCTGCAATGAGCTCACCATGCAGCCTTCTCTTCTCCAGGCTGAACAAGCCCAGCTCCCTCAGCCTGTCTTCATAAGGGAGGTGCTCCAGCCCTCTGATCATCTTTGTGGCCCTCCTCTGGACCCTCTCTAACAGCTCCCTGTCTTTCTTGTGTTGGGGGCCCCAGACCTGGATGCAGTACTCCAGATGGGGTCTCACACGGACAGAGTAGAGAGGAACGATCACCTCCCTCTCCCTGCTGGCCACCCCTCTTCTAATGGAGACCAGAATACCATTTGCTTTCCGAGCTGCAAGAGCACACTGCTGGCTCATGTTAAGTTTTTCATCCACCAGGACCCCCAGGTCTTTCTCTACAGGGCTGCTCTCAAGGATTTCTCCTCCCAGTCTGTATATATGCCTGGGATTCCTCCAGGAATGAGGAGCATTGAGATGCAAGGAGATGAATTGCACGATCTAATAGGTGTCATGTACCTCCAGCATTTATGACTTCCAGGTAAGGAATGAGGTAGAGGAAGAGACAGCAACTGATGGATTAGGACACTACTTAATTTTCATTACATGTCTCTTCAGCTGGAAAATGAGGCCTTTTAGCCATCCCCATGCAAGCCCCCCCTTAGAAGATCCATTGTGGATTCAATGAAAATGGTAATGTTTAGGCACTTAAGTGTACTTCCCCACACTTTGTGTGAGTGGCAGTTAAATGGTGTCATTATGTTTATATCTAGCAGTTAGGCACTTGCATTCTGCTTATGTCAAGAGATCAGTAGCCTCGGTGTGATAAGCTGTACTGCAGGCAGCAGTAAAGATGTTTCTATCTGTGTAGCTTGACTGGTCTTTGTTCACAGCAGGGTGGCAATTACAGCCATAACATCTGAGGGGCAAATTTAAAAATTAACAGAACAGTTCCATTTTTGCAAGGAAAAAAGGAGATTCTATAGCTTCATTGATTTCAAGGCCTTCTCAAATAAAATAAGTTTTTTTGTTTGCTATTTACTTCTAAGACACTTGACTTTCTGTTACAAGTGATTGAACAACTTCAGACCTTACTATGATATCCATTCATTCTGAAAATCTTTTCCATGCTACTGGTATATCCAATTCCTCCATTAGTTTCAATCCTGAAGCAATATGTTACAACAGAATAAAATTTATTTTCTTCAGTACTTTTGTGTGCATACAGGCCCCAAGCGCTTTGAAGAGGAAGGGAAAATACTGTTTTGCCCACAACTCCTAACAGGCAAAAGAAAAAGTGAAAACAATTATATTTGAAGCGTGGACATTGTACATAAAATAATCACATTTCATGCCTTTTCCTTTTTGGGGAAAAAAATGCTGTTATAAAAGTGATATCCATGGGGGTGAAATTTTCAAAAAGAGCCAAGCATCCACAATTGGGACCAGATTTCTAGAAGGCTTAGCTCTGGCATAGAAATAAGTGGCCAGATGTCCGAACAGCTCTAAACATTAGATTCTGAGCATTTATGAAAATCTGGCCTGTATTTAAGACCATAAATGGGAGCCGAGCTCTTTGGAAAATCTAGGCCCTTTGGTGGGTGTTGAGCTGGCTTGAAAAAAAGTCTGGGTCTGAGCTGTTTTGGTGGGGTGATTGTTTTTTGTTTGGGGGCTTTTTTTGTTTTGGTTTGTTTCGGTGTATTTGGTTTTTGCTGATATTTTTTAAAAGAAAACTGATCTTGTACATCATTATGTTGTTCATTGGTTTTGTTGAGCTTTTCACTACTGAACACATATTTTGGTTTTAGCATCCAAATAGTCCAGTTGCCTTTAAGCAATATAGATGGGCTTAAAATTAAGCATGTGCTTTGCTGGGCTGAAGACGGAATTTACCATTTGAAATCCCACCCAGTTTAGCTGTGAAATGGAAACTGTCCTTCCGAACAGACCACAGGCTTGAAGGAGGAGTGACTGAATGGTGGCCAGCTGCTACAAACAAAGCTTATTTAAATGACTGTGGCTACACCTCTGAAGTCAGGCAACTTAACTCTGACAATGCCCTCCCAATAAGTGCTCCTGATAATTCCTAAATACTGAAGTTGACCCAGGAATAGCATGTGAAGGTTCTTTTAGATAATATATTGACAACAGTTCTTCTGTGACTGGCCTGATCAACAAGAGTAGAACAGTCCAGAAATGAAAATTCAGATTTATTGAACTCATTATTTTCCACACTTTTAGGAAGCATTTGAAAGGGGTGAGTTTGGCTAAGCTCAGTGTTATCTGAGATATGAGTTCAGTGATGAACTAAGCTGTTTACCCCACAGCCTGTATTTTGAGGCTTAGAGAAAGTTTCCAAATTGTTTCATCCCAAAATAAAGTTTCAGCATTTTGCTCTGAGTCTCCTTGCAGTATCTATGTAGCTCTGACAGTGATCACTTCACTGAAAAGTATGATATTCCTCCCAGTCTGAGGAACAAATTTGTATACTCATCTGTAGCACAGCACTGTCAGAGGACATTAGAATGAGAGTATGAGAATACTGCATGATGTATAGTAAACTTCGTTTAAAGGTGTGAAGGTGAATGCAATCCTTTCAGTAACTATATATGATAAACACATATATCCCAATGATTTGATCTTCTGGCCACAAAGAAAGTTTTACCCACAGGAGAACTTAAACTCAATTTCACTATATACAAAGAGAAGCTTTAGTCTAGAGGATGTATGTTCTACTGCTTTTGCCTAGTGCCTTAATATATTATTCTGAAAACAATTATAAAATTGGAACAGGCTGCCCAGGGAAGCGGTGGAGTCACTGTCCCTAGAGATGATCAAGAAATGTGTGGATGTGGCCCCAAGAGACATGGGTTAGTGGGCATGGTGGTGATGGGTTGACGGTTGGACTTGATTTTTTAAGTCTTTTCCAATCTTAATGATTCTATGATTCTATGAAAATAGTTGAAATAAAATATACTTTGCTATAAGTTATAGACTTCTATTTTGTTTAACCTGAGGAAGACAATTAATATCAGTGATGGGCCCAAGTCAGGGCTTCGAGAAGATTTCTATTTCCATCCAGGCAGGGATCTCTATCATGGGACACTTTACCACAGTGAATCCAAATGCCTCCAGACTGTGAAAATGGTTAGAGCTGGATCTGTTTGTGGATGTGTGCTTTTTGAATGCATCGCCCTTCCATGGCTCCACCAAAGTCATAGGAAGGGACAGACTCTTTGTCTGCCCATCATTAAGATAAACTAATGTCCCTGTATTTGTCCATGTGCTTTCCCTTGTCACGCTACTACACTGCTGCTTTCTGTTCCCCCAAAATGGATCCATACCAAAAGAAACAGGGTACTCATATCCGAGAAAATTATTATTCAGGCTGTGAAGTCTTTTCAGAGAGTTGTTCTAATGAACAGTAAAATGGGCAGCCTTCTTTCCCTCTGAAGCTGAAGTGTTGGTTAGAGCTTTGAAGGGTAAGGTAGTATATCTTCTACTTCTTTTAGAGGAATATATATCTATCTTAGGTATCAATTCTGCTCCAGAGAATAATTAATCATACTTGTAAATGGCATTCCAACAAAAAAAAAAGTCATGAGATCTGACAGCATTGAATTGACTTATGGAAAACTAAGGCTAATTTGCTGGTGTTAAAAATGTTAACCCTTTTCCAGGAGCTGCAGATGCCAGGAATCTGCTGCGAGTTCACATAAAGACCAGGAGAGATGAGAGTTACAGCTGCCTACAATGGTGGGAAGTTCCTCCAGACCAGAACAGAAAAGTTTGCTTTGAATGTTTAATCTTATATAGAAGCCTGAAACTCTTATTAAATACTGTAAAGCCATGGACAACTCCCAGTATACAAAATTTCATTCCAGGCAAACTAGAGATTAGTCAATGGATGAGATAAACACCTTTCATCACCGGGACAGATCAGTTCTTAGTTAAGTGCTAGATTTATGATTAATGCTCCCATCCATTTTCAGATTTTTTCATTGTTTCTGCTTTGGCTCAGGGCCAAGTTAAGTTGTTCTTCTGTAAGTCAGTATTTAGAGCTCCAGGTCGTGCAGTAGATATCAATTTCACAACCTCTACTCTCCTTTAAAAGAAAATACTAAATTTTTGAATTCAGCTTTTGTTAGCGTATAACATATGCTGCCTTCACATGTCTAACCTCTCTTCTCATGGCTTTCAAAAAATGCATCACTGTCACATTTTACCCCCAGTAGAATATTTTCTGGAGCTGACATGATCTGATTCTTAATTCCTAATCCCCCTGACCCCAACTTGTGGGCACAGAAATGTAAGAAAGGAAGAAGTACACTTCTGTTAGAGATATCTTACTGTGCTCTACCGCTGAGGCTACTGCATCCCACAGACCCTATAACATTTTGAATGAATTTTAGCATTTTTTCCCACAGAAAAACGTACATGCCATGGGGTGCCAAGAATCAGAGTCAGTAGGCAGCTACTATGTTGAAATATCACTCATCTAGGGGTGTGACAAACCTGTGACCAAGAGGTCAGCATCAAAACAGCTCTGGGTTTTCCAGACTCAGAGCTCTATTTTTCTGTGAAATCAGTTTCTTTTTCCAACAGAAAGCTGCTAAGCATTTCCACATGGCTTCATTTTCTGTCCACCAGTGGCACAGTGCAGGCTGACTGCTATGTCAGGCAGCTACCATGAAAGCATTCCTTGGAGCTTCACCAAGCCTTTTTCGCATCGAGGGAGCGTTGGGTTCTGCTTAAAGTACTGAACAACTCAGTAGGTCTTGCCAGAACATTTCCTTGTACAATTATTTAGCAAGGCAAAAAGTAGCTGTTCCTCTAGCATTTGGCTATCCCTATTCAGAAAGTGTCTTTAAAAAAAATATTAAAAATACATTGTCAGTTATGAATTAAAATGACTAAATGTGTTATCCAGCCTAGCTGCTGATAGAACAACATCCAACAGAAAGCACATGAAAAAGTAATCCAGGTTGTCTTATCACTGTAAAGGTATTAAGCATGCAAGTATTTTAGTAAATGGGTAAATAGAGCACCTTGGCACACTTCTTTAATACTGCGTCTCATAGAAGTTACATCCATGCTGACCTTCTCTGGCTTGGCTTAAAAAAGCTTGAGAGGAAGAGTAGAAGACTCCATGCAAATCTTGTGACCTCAAAAACATCCTTCTAGTTGGACAGCTAACAGTTATTGTTAGCTCTCAAACAGAAACAAAATCCTTTCAAGCAATGCTTTGTATCTCCAAAGCATGCCTTTAAGTAGGAGTAGTCTTCTCTGCCTTTCCATTCAGAAAACAATTACTATGGGCAAAGTGAGCAGCAATTGCTAGTTTTGGATTCAACAGAAATTCCACATCCAGAGTAAAGTAGTCCTTCTCTCACGCTAAAAGCTTGGTAATCTTCGCTAAAGAAAACTCCTGATCCTGCGAAGGACTGTGTACAGTATAGAAGCTGAAAATTGTCCAAGGTTATTAGTTTCCTATCCAAAACCATAGATGCACTGTATAAAAATACCTTGAAAGACCACAACATATCAACACAATAATGCCAACCAATATTCTTAACTCAGCGCAACATAAAGGATTTTGATAAGACCAAACAAATTTCCAAAATCACATTGATTGGAGAGTTCAAAATGGTATTTTAGTTTCTGTGAGATTTATCTGAGATCGAAACCAGTGTCCCAGTCTGGGCTGGAGAAAAATTTCAAAAGTCTTGCGTGGAATTTGCAGACTAAATTCTTGACACTAAGAATCACTAAAGGAAATACGGTTATTCCTATGTGTAGCTGTGCAGCACTGGGGCCTGCCTTCCACAATATGCTAGAAATGCACAGAAATGAAATGCCTCAATGCTGCCGCAGATTACAACATCTTTATATGGGGGAACTCACCTGCTTCTCCTGTGCTTTAATCTGCCATTGTCTTTAAAGGCATTTTAAGACTGAATATATCCATAATGATCATGTAATGGACTGAACAGATAGTCACTTATGGAGAGTAGTCCGTACATGCACTTCTAGCTGGGATGCCAGTCCTGAGTATTTGAATTCCCTCTTTTGCCTTTCATGCCCTCCTTCTCTGCCAAGCTGTAATTTCCATACTGGGTTGTGTTAACAGTGGTGGGAATAACACTTCTAACTGTATCTCCGCTTCTATTAAAAACAAACGTTTCCACATAAATCTGCTAATGTAAGGCATGATATTCCTTACATTTTTTTTCCCTGTTAATGATGAAAACAAATGAGTAAGATTTATCTCTTTGACAAGTCATGTGGGTGTGAATCTTTAATTAGCATATAACAGGTTTAGACTTCAAGTCCCCACAGGCGTGGGAATCACTTAAATAAGAAAATCCCACTTGGTAAATCTCTGGCTCAGAAAGCCAAGAATGTTATTTTAAGAGATACCTGTAAAGAGGAAGATTGCAATCTACATGCATGTCAAGGTAAAAAAGCAAGCCATTTCATCTCCCAGAAACTCAGTGACCATACTTTGATGACAAGCCAGATGGCAGCTGTTCCCCAAGCCTGGTGCCAAGAAAGATGATTGGAGCTGCAATTTACCTTCCGTGGTGAAGCTCAATGCTGGAGCATACCACAGCTGCGAATTTGGCTGCTGCCGGTAGGTGTGTGCACAGTTGGTTTCCTCCCAATTTGGATTCATCAGGTAAGAGGCTGTATCAGTACCCAGCAATTATGGAATTGGCATGCGTTGGATTGTTTACTCACAGTAATATTCCTACTGGACTTTATTAAAACACCATCTGTTGTCAGTGCAGACAAAGAATCAAACCAGAAATATCCATGGAGAGAGGGAGAGAATGTGTGTGCGTATGTTTAGCTGTGTTGCAGGAGCAGGTCACATTTCATATTCTCTTTTCTTCCCTCCTTTTCCCTTACAGGTAGTGTTTCACAATGCACCCACATTCATAATCAGTGTTGCCCCTCTCTTAATTCCTCCTAGAAAATAAAATTACAACTGAAATGAAGTTGTGTATCTGTGAGTCATGCTGGAATGGAAACAAATGCATCTTTGCATACGGGTGGAACTCTACAACATTAGCTTTACTACAAATTAAAGCTGAAATGATTGAAGAAAAAGTCATCTGACTGAATGATGCTCAGTTCAAACAAACTTCTGAGTTAATGCATGGTATATGGGGTGAGTAATAAAGGGTATCTGCCAATAATAATATCTTTGGGGCTTAGAAAAAAGGAACTAGCTTTTACAATCAGCTGTTTTTTTCTTGCTTGCTTTTTTTTTTTTTAATTTCAGATGGGGATCAGATATTCCTAATACACAGCTGGTCTCCACAAATGGCCAAGTATAATTTTTCATATACCAGCATATAATTCCAGGTGAAATTAATTAGCTGGAATTCTTCATCAGGTAACACACTAATAAAATATGATGCAAGTAATTAAAAATGCAAATACAGGGAAGAGAGCAGTAAAACTTAGATATGTCATTTCAGTTCTACAAAAAGGCATCTGTCAATTTAGAACTTTAGTGCCTGTGCTCATACACACACATACACAAAAAAAGCCTTTAAAAATAAAAATGTAAACAAGTCCCAGTTCACATCGTAAGATTAAAGCTGTAATAAAGGGAGAGAACACAAGCCAAGAACACCCCCCGGGAGAAGAAGGAAAGTGTGTTAAAATGCCTGGGTTGTTTATGAACTAAGTGTTTGTAGATTCTCAGTGCTGAATGAAGGAGTTGGGGTATTTTAGAGGACCCACAGGGAGGTTGTTTACTACTACAGGGAGTCACTAAAGCCTATTTTGTTCAGTATATCCAGCCATCAGAAAGAAAACATTAGTCCTGATACAAGTGAGTGCAATCTACCACCTGCAATGGGATTGTGCATAGTCAAAAGGGAGAGGATTTGCCCCACATATCAGCTCATTTTGTTGCATTATTTAATTTCATCTACGCATGGGAGTAAATTCTTTCCTAAGTTAAAGCCACAAAACTTTGCATTGCAGAAGTTTGACTCTGGGCACAGTTTCCACAACTAAGATACAATTTCCTGTTCTCTTTCTTCCTCCACATTATCTCTGTATCTCTACCAAATGACTTGAGTTGTGAGCCATGTGACACTCCTGTCTACTCTATCTAGCTTTGGATGGATCCAATGCCTTAAAGCAGCAATTTCTCCAACAATATGTGTCCCCCAAAATCTATGCCCTTTTTCTTTATAACTCACAGATGACCAGTCTCCTCAAGTTAATACCAAAGTCGCTAAACTAAAAGGTTACAGGACTTTGCCTTTATTTATTTGTTTGTTTGTTTGTTTGTTTGTTTGTTTGTTTGTTTGTTTATTTATTCTCTTAATGGGAAGAACATAACATTTTGTCTTTGCTTATTACAGAACCACAGAACGGTTGAGGTTGGATTGGACCTCTGGGTCCCTATGGTCCAACCCCAGCTCAAGAAGGGACACCCAGAGCAGGTTGCTCAGGCCCAAGTCCCGTGGCTTCTGAAGATCTTCAGGGAGGATACTCCAAAACCTCTCTGGGCAGCCTGTGCCAGGGCTCCAACAGCCACACAGTGAAGTGTTTCCTGATGGTCAGACAGAAGCTCCTGCATTCCTGTTTGTGTCCATGGCCTTTTACCCTGGCACTGCGTCCATGTGTTTCATATAATGGGAGACCCACAATTAGACACAGTACAAGGTCTGGCCTCACCAGTACTGAGTAGAGGGAAAGGACAACCTCCCAGTGTGCTGGAAGCACTTTGCCTAATGCAACCAAGAATGCTACTAACCTCTTCGTGGCTAAGACACATTGCTGACTCATGTTCAGTTTGGTGTCCAAGTTGAACCTGCTTTAGCAGGGGGATTGGACTTGATGGTCTCTAGAGGTCCCTTTTAACCCCTACAATTCCGTTGTTCTGTGATCTTGTCCGTTATATCCTTTAGCAAATCTAAGGAGCAGGTTTATCTTTTTAACTGTGCACATTTCATCTGGTGCAAGTAAGACGCAAGCCTTTTCACTCTTTCCTATTACTAGTAATTTGCCCAAAATGAGGTGTTACTCATCAACCACAAAATTCATTCTGCCCTGTGTGCTGGAGCTGTGGAGTTCAGCCTCCCATAAGAGAAAGGTACACCCACAAGTGGCAGGACCAGGTGGGCTAAGAGGTAAACAGGCATAGACTATCTCTGAGGGACCGTCCACGGTAAAATCAAAGCTCCTATCCCATTAAGGAGCCCTCTTAAAGAGGCAGAAACCAGAATAATTTTGTAACATATTCAAGCTGAAGCACTAACCAGAGTTCTGATTTAGGTTTCACAGCTCTGACAAATGCTTGAAACGAATACCAAACAGTGACTTATATCAGACTTTCTCATATAGAACAGGTAAAATGAGGGAAAGAGACAGGATGCATATCAGTCCCCCTAACCGTCTGGAGTCTCAGACATTGAAGGTTTATAAAATGGCAAAACTTAGAAAAAGGAGACGCTTCTATCAGTACTGCACCAGTTAGACCAGATGGACTTCCACCATTCACTGCATCATGAAGCATGAAATATCTTTAAGCTGCTTCTGTTGAGCCTCTTAGAGAGAACACAGCACTCACAATCTGACCTTCCAAGGGCTTATTCTTCCCAAATGCTAACATTTGAAATGTGGTTTTAGTTGACTTGGAGGTCTTCAAATGCTCCGATAACACTTAAAAACAAAAGACAAACTTCCCAGTCTTCCCTGTCCGAAGAAGGAGAAAGATGGTTCCCATTCCAAAGTATATGTTTATTCTGTTGATCCATTCAGCCTCCAAGGCTCCTCTATGTGGGTGGAGGGCCAGGGGGGAAGAGGAAAATAAATAAAAGCATAAAAAGAATCTGCCCAAAATGGAAATGTTTTTACGATCCACAAAGTCATTAGGAATTCAACAGAGGCAACTAATTACAAGAATCAAACAATCTCCTCCTCAAAATGTAGCATGCAGAAATGACCTGTTAGATAGATGGATGCCAAGTACGTTTACCAGCAGCAGGGGCCAAGGTTTGCCCTGTGCTGGATCTGGAAGGGCACCGCTGGCACAGGCAACTGCCTTTCTCTCTACCTGTGCATTGACACTTCCAGAATAGTCTGCCACACTGTGCAATGCAGACATGCTGAGGCTGTATAACATCTGTGCCAGCACTTCTGCATCCTTATAAATCATTTCCCAGCTCTTTCTGGGGCAAGAAGGAAGCAAATGTTGGCATTTAAATGTAAATCACAGTATGTCCTCTGGAATAGAATAATAATTACGTTGATTTACCAACATTGCACTGTTTCCAGAGATGGATGGAAAGTATTGGCAAAGGAAGGTCTTACTTCCAGTAAAATAATAAATTTGCTGAACTACACAAAAGGGTTTGGAATAAACAGAGAGGCTTCTGCCTATGAAATTTGTTTTCCATTAGACAGCATTAAATCTTTACCTCATTGCAGGTGGATATGTAATTACTTCACCTCTGGTCATGTCCAAAATAAACGTGTACAGGGACATTTTTGAATGAGCTACATGGTGAGCATATAAGGGCAAATTTCCCCTCACATGTGGGGACCTGGACACCTCTGACTTCTCTGGCTGCTTGCATTCCCAGGAAGAACTGAGGCATTCTGAGGGACTGAACAAAATATGTGAACGTTCCAAAATTTTGAAAGCATTGTTCCAGGTAAGGAATTCACCAAAAAGAATAAATTACAATTTACTTCTTTTCCTTGCCTTTAAACCCAAATAGGAAATCTCAGTTGAGATCAAAGATAAAACTCTCACTTGGATCAAGATTTCACCCATAAAAACTAATGTAACTTTGTGACTACAATTGTGAAGACAATGACTCACTTCACAGAAGGTTGTGCACATTTTTCTCACAATTTTTTATTTAAAACAAGCACACTATCACATAATCTCTCATCACCAACAAATTTATTACCAGAAGAACACAATTATTCAATATATCACAATATAAGCATACATAAGTGTATACTTATAGCCACACCATTGGAATGAAGGGTACACCAGTCAATTCTTGCTTTCTCATTACCTTCTACTGAGAACATTTTCTATTTAATTTTCCATATCATGCTGACCACAATAAAATATGTAGAGAGATTTTGCAAATGTCCTAGGAATTTGTGAGGAATTGCCAGACGTCTTTTCTTGCGTGATAGTAATGTCATGCTGATAATTATTATAAAGACATACACTGATATTTCTTAATTATACTACATATTTCAGTGGTTTTTTTCTTTATTCTGCACACATTTTTAATGAGCACACAACTGCACACAGAGTCACTGTACTCCGATGCCTGAATTGACAACCCTTACCTTCCAGCACAAGCAGAACTCAAAGAAAAATCATGCGGTACAAAAGTTTTGTTCTAGTGCACTGAGACTGGAGTTTAAAAATATATGTAAGTACAACCTGTGAAACAGCATATTGTGTTTCAGTACAATACTGTAGCATTAGTCGGAGTACTTTGCAAGTATTTTTACTGATTTTACCTGTACATCTATGTCAGATATTTTTGTTGAGTTCTCTTAGATCTCAGGGGTCCCAGGTTTTGTTTTGCTATTTATGTAATCCCTTTTTTGTAAAAGACCAGACACTTTGTAATTCTTAAGTGCCTACGCAGTAGAACATAGTAATGTCCCAGATCAAAATTCCAAATTATACAGAAATCAACAGGATTTTTATGAAACCTGTATCAAACAAAACCTGTGATAGCAGGTATTATGTTTGGTAGCAAAATTTCCATAATTATGTGCAGATATCATATCAGTATATATTATACACTATTTCATTATTATATAGGCTATATAACTCTACTACATTGTTATGTGTTTTGTAATTACAATCATTATTATGTACTGTTCTATAACCAATAAGTAGCTTATTGTGAAGATCACAAAAAAAAAAAAAAAACCAAATCAAATTAAAAAGTAGAGAAAGTCAAAAATAAGAATATATTTTTACAAAGGAAAAAGTGCCAGACTAACTCTAAAGTATAGTGACAGCTTCAGTAGACAAAGGAAGAGCACCTGAAGTCATCTGCCTGAACTTCTGCAAGGCCTTTGATATGGTCCCACATCACACTCTTATCTCTAAATTGTAAAGATGTGGATTTGAACTGTTTTGACTGTTTGGTTGTTCCAGCAGATGAGGAATTGGTTAGATGGTTATAGCCAGAGAGGGTTCTGGTCAATGGTTCTATGTCCAGGTGGAGGCTGCTGATGAGTGGTGTCTCCTAGGGGTCCATCTTGGGATCAGTGCTGTTTAACATCTTCATCAATGACCTGGATAGTGGAATTGAGAGTACGCTGAGCAAATTTGATGATGACATCAAGCTGAGTGGTGCAGTTGACACAATAGAAGGCAGGGACACCATCCAAAGGGATCTAGACAAGCTTGGAAAGTGGGCCCACATCAATCTAATGAGATTCAACAAGGTCAACTGCAAGATGTTTGGATGGGGAAATCCCAGATATGAGTACAGACAGGGAGAAGTATTCATTGAGAGTAGCCCTGTGGAGGATTTGGTGGTTGCGGAGTACAAAAAGCTGGACATGAGCCAGCAGTGTGCGCTTACAGCCTGATGTCCAAATGTATCCTGGGCTGCATCAAAAGAAAGGTGGCCAGAAGGAAGACCGAGGTGGTTGTCACCTTCTGCCCTCCTGAGGTCCCATCTGGAGTACTGCGTTCAGGCCTGGGCCCCAGCACAAGAAAAATACGGAGCTGTTGGAGTGAGTCCCGAGAGCCTATCAGCTAGCTTAAGGAAGTTACAAAAGTTGCATTTCAGAATGAAAGGAGTCATCTTCTGGCAGTACAAGCTTTCTTTTCAGGAGAATTGAGCAACTTGCTTAGGTTAGAAATTACTACAAGCAGGCAGCATGCATGAAATATTCTACAAAAGTAACGTTGCTGTTATGTGGAGACCTCATCAAGCATGACAAAATTTTTTTTCAGAGGGCCTACTCAACAGTGATAAACACTACACAGCTTGTGGTTTGTGCTTTGCAGATTCACATTCCCAAATTAAACATATTTTTTTAAAAAAAGTCTGTCTATTCATTCAGTGTCCATACCCAAGAATTAAGGTAGCAGAGACAGAAAAACAGATACTAAATGTATGGGTCTTCACGACTACTAGATCACAGAAACCTGAAAGACTAGCACCAGTCTTGGCCCATCGTTTCCCAAATGGAAAATATTTCATGCTTTTCTTGAAGTGTATCTACTGATGGTAATGACTATATCTGCCTATCAATCATTGGATTAAAAGGTATTCTGAAGAGAAAGCTTCACAGCTATCACCCTGAATTCAAACTCCTGTTCCTAGTAAGAAACAAGAATAATGAAAATAGAACACTGATGCTGTTTGGCTGGTGTCTCAAAGCTCTGGCAAGCAGATCTGGGGCCAAGGCTCAGGGATTTAAAGCTCTCACACAGCTCTACACATTCTGTGCAACATGCTTAATGTTTTCTATCATCTACTAGATTCTTCTTCTGTCTCTAATACATTCTCCTTCTGCCTCCAACAGAAAACAGAGATGAACAGAAATTAATTTAACATCCTCAGATCTTTTCTACCAGATCAAACTCAACAGCATACTGAAGTCAGATAGGTATCCAAAACCAAGTCAGTCATCAGCAGGTTTCCAGCGGAGCCTTTCCTCAATATCCTATTACTATTTCACATCTGACATGAAATCACAAAACGAGCTGGTGAGGTAACATACGCAGAAGTTCTAGCAATACACTGTCTTTGTTTCAGATGCAAATAACATCATCTCCCAGCATTTGCTTAAAACCAAGGGAAAACAATGCCTAGATGAAGGCCAGCTGGTTAAAGCAATTCTCATATCCATACAAATAAACCAAATCCTATAAATACTCATTAAGATACTTCTCTCAAGCTCCATTAAAAATGAAAGAGAGATTGCTATTTGTTGTTATTCTATCTGTTTAAAAATCTTGGGACACACTCAGACAAAACAGCACTAGGGGACACATAAAAAGAGACGGGAAGAGAGATAGAAAGAAAATACCTCCTTTTTTGAGCCGAGAGTCACTTTATTGAAGAAATAAAGGTTTACTATGTAAGGTAAAATGGTAATCACTGCAGTTTACATAAAAGCTCTGCCTATGGAGTCTAAATAAGAGATACTTCTCTAAGTTTTGTGTTTCCCTTGCTCTTTCTCTTCTTTTATTATTTATTTGTTCTTCAGTTTTAATGATAAAGAAAAAAAAAGAAAAAAATGTGGGTAGTCAGGCAGCTAGGAATTGTCAGCTAAGATTTTGTTCATATTTAAAGATAGATATTTTAAAGCAATCGCAACACGAGCCCAACCATTACTTTGACCATGTCCTCATCCACGTTCTCAAAAAGATTTGAATCAGTAGAAGAAAATGTGCTGGGATTGCTCAGTAAAATATCTAATCCTAAAGTCTGACATTCAGATTTGCTGCATTTGTTCATGCATTCCTGGGTATTAACACTTCCTCCTCTACAGGCATAATGCAATATTAATTATCAACAGTGAACCAAAGTGCTATACCACAGCCACAATGCATTCTGGATTGCAGACTTCTGTATTAATTTTAAATACAAAGAAAATACAAATAAACTGAGACCACTTTGGATTTTAAAAAAATTATTTTGCAACAACCCCATTGTTTCTTCTATTGATCCTGATCCTGACACCTTGTTTTGATCTCACTTATTATATTAATATGTTATATTGCCTGACGCACTAAGTCTCCGTACTAAAGGTATTTATTGTTTGTCTGGACAGTTCCCAGAAAAATGGAACCATAGGCTCTGCTTTACTCTTTCTAATTTATAAACATTTAGACAATTATTGTAACAGATTATGAATATATGGTACATCTTTATGAATGCATCAGTAAATGTTGGAAATTTGGTTGGGGTGCGTACTTGCATTCACTATCAACTAAAATCCAGAACTTTCATGTGAAAATACAATAAAGAACAGTCACATGACTCTAGACTCTCTTCAGTATCTTCAATTTTAATTAAAAATCTAATGTAGGGTAAATCCTGGTCAGCAATTGATAAATGCTGCTTTGCAGATCATTTATTCTGCTTCCAGTACCCCCAGCCATCAATTTTAATTCTGAAATACAGATGAGTTTAGCAGTGGTATGGGGATTTATCTTCTTTGAGGACAACAAAACATCCTGAACAGAAACAAACAGCTGTGCTGCTTTGTATGAAGTGGGCACCTAGCTTTGCCACTTCTGGTGTAAAAGCAGCATTTATCCACACAGTGGATGAAGCATCGTGACTGCAAAGCAGACTTCCACACTGGACGTTGGTCAGGGAGATGGCAAGGCTGCTTGGACCCTGATGTTTAATGATAGGCCCTTTGCCTTGAATAATTACAAATCTTATATGGCTGACACATCTTAATTCATGGATCCTGGTGTGTATAATTGGATAGAAGTATGAACTTGATTACACTAGTGAACTTGCTTTCCAGAGGGGAAAAAAAGTGATAACTGGCTTCTTTGTCATCAAAGGGTAAAGAAATGTGACAATCTGGGAACCAGTTTTAGGACCCCATCTGCTAAACCAGAGAGAAATCAAGATTTTACAGTTCTATAAATATTTTAGTGTATGCCATCATTTATGAACTCTGGCAGCTATCATAAAATCTCTCTGACTTTTGTTACAACTGCATATAAGGCCAGAAAATTGCATCTCATGGTAAACCATAAAAACCTAAGTAAAAGCACCATTCCTTTCAGTATATTCTAAAAATATACAACCTCCCTGTCAGTACATGGCAGGGTAGTTACCATCCCAAGATGCCTGTTTCTTTCTCTCTTTTTTTTTTATCTGATCTTACCCTGGTCTTTTCAAACCCTTTTGTATTTCAGTATCCTTTTATGTTCCATAAATAACAGCCATCACAATATAACAGCTGAAATAGCTTTTACTTTGTCACAACGTACTGTAAGCAAAAGACACTTGGGTGATGATAATGTCGTGGATACAGGAAGAATTTATGCTGACCTTTTGTCTAATTGTTCCTGAAATGATTTTCATTCAGTGGTGAGTTGCTTTAGAGCCCTGAAAGGGAGCTAGCCTCAGAGCAGACTCTGATGCCTTAATCACCATCAGGAAAACCTCAGTAGAAAAAATATAAATAAAAAGTTATCCCAAGATTAACAATGTCCCATTTAAACATGTCTTGCCCTGTGTTAGAGTGTCCTAAAAGATACAGAGATTACATATCATCAAGTTCATGATTGCAAAAGATATTCTGATATTCCAGATAGGATCTGCACAGCTTTAATTACTAGCTGAAATGACCTGTCAGCCTGTCTAGTAATAATTGGTAATTTACCTCTGCAAAGTTTTTATAATACACTTCCCTGAACAATTCTTAGAGTGGCAGGGTGAGGGGAAGCAGACGAGCAGAAATGCAATCATTCTATTAAAAACAAACACAGAAGTCAAAAGGTTATCAAAGACCCTCAGTTCAGCAAAGAAATTTACCAAATTTAAGGCTAAATTTCAAAATATGTTTAGACAGAACAAATTGTAAAGATCTCAGTCATCTCATTTACACAGGCAGAATTGAAAGCTGAACGTTAAAGTGATTGCACATTCAACTAATTGCAAAATGAATGCACAAATCAGGTTTCCAATGTACCAGCTACACACCTGAGATAGGTGTGTGCTTTTGCAAAGGCAATTGGCTAAAACACTGGACAAGTTTTTACCCATTTTAGAACTTTCTACTAGTATTTTTGTGTCTTATGGCCTGCATTTGTTGTTATTTAAGATACGCTTTGATCTTTCATTAAAAGTACAGAGTTCTCTTGCGTATGTACATGTCTATATATATATAAATATATATATATGTACACATTATGTATGATGCGGCTTGATGCAAATTCATTTGTTGCGTCTTCCTTCAAAAAAAAATTGAATGCTTAGTCAATAGCTCAAAAAATGATTATGGGAATTCATTCTTGATATAACAATCCCATTGACCTCATCATAGTTACCAGAGAGATTAATTTTATGACTGGTGTCTAAGTAAATGTAAGAGAGATTTCAGTAATTTTTGAAAGGTCATGCTCCATTCAATAGCAATTGTTCTTCTTTTTCAAGGAGAAGTATTTTTCCACCATTATTATACTGATTCCTATATACATTGTATTCATTTAGTACAACTTTAAAGTATTTTGGAGTCTTTTTGAATAAAAGTAATCTCATCAGTTTCAGGGAAGGCTTGCTTCTGTGTATTACCTCTTCTTCTTCTTCCAGCCCCATGAGTTCATCTAGGTGACTGTGACCAAGAAAACGTGCCACACTCAGAGAAATCTCCATCACTGTGTTCTTTTCTGGATACAGGTTCATTTCAGGTCATGGTCTTCAGTCTTTAGATGTTCTAAGACAAACAGATTTGGAATAAAAAAGATAGATGTGGGTTCTTTTTTGTGCCTGGAATCAAATTCAATCATTAGTTGTTTTGATCTCTTCTACTGCCCACTTCTTGAAATGTTATTCATATAATTTTTATGCAGACTTTTCCTTAGTCCATGTATAGGTCCACATCTAGAAAACATATGTGGCTTCGAAAATTCTGAAGATAATGATGTATTCAGGAAAATAATTATTTAATATTCTCATCAGTGATTTGGATGAAGTACTTAAAAAATACTAAGTTTGCAGACAACACTAAATTGAGATGAGCTATTGACTCCCTTGAAGGCAGAGGGGCCTTGCAGAGGGATTGTGACAAATTAAAGAAAATGGCAGCCAACAACCACATGAAGTTTAACAAGAGCAAGTGCCAGATTCTACACCTGGGACGCAACCTCCCTGGCTATACATACAAACCAGGGGATGAGTGGCAGGGGAGCTGCCCCATGGAAAGGGACCTGGGGGTTCTGTTTGGTCACAAGTTAAATGAGAGCCAGCAGTGTGTTCTAGTAGCCCAAAGGACCAATTGTATCCTGGGGTGCATCAGGCCCAGCACTGCCACCGGGCTTAGGGGACAGGCTGTCCCACTCTACTCTGTGCTGTGCGGCCGCACCTCCAGCACTCGGGGCACATCTGGGTGCCACTATATACAGAGGGTATGAAGGTATTAGAGAGCATCCAAAGGAGGGCTGTGAAGATGGGAAAGGGAGTAGAGGGCAAGGTGTATGAGGAGCGGTTGAGGTCCCTTGGGTGGTTCAGCCCAAAGCAGAGGAGCTGAGGGGAGGCCTCATGGCGGCCGCAGCTCCTCATGAGGGGAGCGGAGGGGCAGCGCTGAGCTCTGCTCTCTGTGACAGTGACAGGACCCCAGGGGACGGCATGGGGCTGCGTCACAGGAAAGTCTCACAGAGAGTGGTTAGGCTCTAGAACAGGCAGCCCAGGGCAGTGGGCATGGCCCAGAGCTGCCTGAGTTTAGGGAGTGTTTGGATAATGCTCTCTAGACATAGGGGTTGGATTTTGGGTGATCCACACTAAGGATATTCTATGATTCTATGAAAACATGTCCATCAGGGCGAAACCACCACACTGCATTCCCTGCTGCAATGCCACATCTCTGCAGAAAAAAATGTGGAACTATTTTGGAAGAACATAAGAAGCAGCAGGTTACATATCAGCTCAGAGTAATCACTTCTAACTGACAAGTAGTTGTAGACTTGTGTAGATATATTAGACAGTGAACTGATGCTTAGGCCTCAGAATGCCTCTGCCGAAGGACAACAAGGACAACAACCCTCAGTCAGCCTGGAGATGAAGCAGTCACTTTGGTCATCAACTGTACCTTGGACAGATGTGAGTAAGAGCTCTCCCTGTGCACAAAGAGGTCAGTGCTGATTTACTGCCAGTGGAGTGCTGTCTTTGATTTTCATCCCTGTTTCTGACGGTAGTCCTACATGTGTTTAATTCTAGCCTATGATTAAGTTGTACAGAGCTCACTCAGGCAACCCTTTAAAATTAAACAGATATTTCAGGGCTTCCCTCAGTTTCATCCTTTATCTTGCAATGAACAAGTCCAAATTAATAGGTCTGCTGCCAGTTCGGAGATAATCATCTCATGAAGAGTATCTTATGTCTTCAGGTTCCCAACAGAGTAATTGCGCGCATATCTATCACACCTTTCCTGTACAAACAGGCAGAGTTGTGACTGATAAGGGGCATGAGTGTGATAAGAAGTTAATTCCCAAGCAGAAAGTGCAGCTGGACAGAATCACACCAAAGCTAGGTGTGTTGTCACAAGTAAAGGCATAACGGTGTTTACTTGAAGGTCTCTGCTGAGTCACTACCCCTCAGAGCACAGCTCACAGCACCAGAATCCCACATCAAAATGTCCCAGGAGTGTTTGACTTCCTGTGGTGTGTTTTTGTGCAGATGGTCAGAAATGAAAGGAAGACACAATTACTCTAGTTGCTTTCTGGCCTCACAATTGGACTAAAAGATCTATAGGTAAGATCTGAACATTCCTGAGAGAGAACATGGTTTGCAGTTGAGCCAATAGATGGAAGCCTAGAATATCTAGGTCCTCTGCTCAGCTGCTGTGTGGGTTCTCTAAGAAACACTAGGCAAGCAGATCAACACAGATCCTTTCAGCTCTCCTGTCCCACAGATAGCAGCTCCTCCCCAGCAAAACACAAACTAGCAGTGCAAATGTAGCTAAGGTCTATGGTTAATTAGCCCTCAGTTGGTCAGCATATTTAGCTGGCCATGTGCAAATGTCTAGCCTTTGCCAAACACAATTAATTACCTCAAGCTTTTCTCCCTGCCACTTTCCGTGTCATGGCTTGGCTGTCCAAGCTCATGCAGATCATTGGTTAAGACAACTTATTTGGCAACTGACACCTTGATGTGTTCAGGTGTTTACACCATGCCGATAGTGCAGAGCTATGAGAGTGGTCACACTTAAAAGGTGTGATGTGTAATCTGAAGATATGGTTAAAAATAGCCCAAATAGAAATAAGTAAAAAGATGGAAGTGTCACTAGCTGGGAAGAGGCTATATCAAAGATAACCATACACTTGTTAAACAGATGCCACACAAAAATATGTTTAGAAATGGCAAGCATCTTCTAAAAAGACAGAAACCAAAATGAGAGGTCCTTCCATATTCATACCAGAGACAAAAGCGGGAGAACAAAACAACAGATGCTGAATCCTTTCTGCTCGCACAATGGCATGGAGGAAACAGTCCAAGAGCATTTAGCATCTGGCTGTGAAGTAGGCATTGGTGCCAACAGTAGGTGAACCAGGGGTCAGCAGAGAGCCTGCTAGGTCTTTAATGATAGGCCTAACCATATGTGGCTCATTGTACATATTAATATCATGCTGGCTGTGTACAGAACAGTACTCCCCAGCATGGATGCTCTGGATGATGTGTTGAGACTCCTTATTCATGAGGTTTTGCTGGAGAATCAGATGTGACTACATCGTGCTTTGCTATTGTCTTTGGGTGGCAATCACTCAGTGCTAATCTTCTTAATGATCTTTTGCTGGAATGGGGGCTTTTATTGAAATCTTTAAAGACGTGCATCACTGTAAGCCACGTTTCAAACTGATAGGCTTTCAAGAGCTTGGCTTATTCAAACCTGCCTTATTAAAATGTCTCTTTTCAGTCATCATTTCCAAGATTGTTGACACCAATGTCATGGTTATATGATTTTTGGTTATCAGTATTCCACATCATAGCATCGTGTAGTGTACTGGGAGTTAAAGAGCTAATGCTCCAATTCCATAGATCATGGATAGTTCCAGGTACCTGGTTCTCAGAAGAGAAGAACTACTACATTCCCCAGAGGACTTTGCTGCCCTGTTACCGTTTTTCAGTCAGAGGGAAAGATAAAACTGTTCGCATATCATGAGACATTCCTTCTTCTCTGCCCATCTCTTGTCCCAGCAGCATCTCGCTCCCCAGCCATCTCACTATCGGCACTAGGGTAAGGCCTACCTTAATTTTGGACACTCTCTCTCATTGTATTGGACTTATTAGCTTAAATTGTAATTATATTGTATTATACTGTGTTATTTTGCATTCCGATATCTTATTTAATAACTTAGTTTGTTTCTCCTCAGATCGTTGCTGCTGTTTTGTTTTTAGGCCCATCTCTCTACCCTTTTTTCCCTTTTCTCTTTCCTGGGGTGTGGGTCTGTGGGTCCCCCGCACCATTCATCATGGAACCAGGCCAAACCTGCCCGTAAACCGTTGACACAACAACGTATTTTTTTAAAGCTCAATGAAATTTTCCAGTTCTCCTTTGAATTAGTTTTGATTTTTTGATCATTTATTTCCACACTTTTAGGGGCAGATCATCACTGTCTTTATCTTGGTATGTAGAGGAACTATCCACTTAGAGTAGTTCATTCAGTTTTATTTTTTTTAGAATCAATTCAGTTGAGGACAAAATTCCTTCAGGGGACTAACTATTTGGACATAAAGAGCAATCAGCTGATAGCTGCAACAAGCCCTGTTACATGAGAAGTCTGAGATTACAGAACTCAAACTGGAAAAAATTGCACCTTTTTATTGCTAAATCAGTGACAGAACTTTTTTTAGAAAAGATTCTATTTAGCTATTAAACACATTTCTTTCTACGTATACTTTTACCAAGTTTTCATGACACCATTTTTTTTAGTATAAATTGTTTCAGGAAGTAATCTTTTAAACTAAACAATTTTCATAATATTACAGTAGAAATATAAACATTTCAGACAGTGTAACTAAATCATTCAGTGAGGAAAAAGGAAATGTAATCCTACTACTTAAGGTACAGGAAATTAATATAGCACGTCATCGCATTAATTACAGCTATTCACATTTCCTTATAAAGCCATCAAAAATGTCAGCAATCCACATTTTATCAATTGAAAGTATAGATCTAGAGGGCAAAATCTTACCCTGAAGTTCAAGAAGACTTTTCAATGAAACAACAAGAACTGATGAAAATCAAAGACACATTGCCTTTCACAAATTATTCACACTAAGCTTCCTGAAATTGACAAAATATTTCCCTGGATGACAACTCTTCGAGTCAAGCAGAAAATTCCAAGCTTATTGACTGAAAACTATGGGACGCTTCTCCCAGCTATATGTGAGTAGTGGATCAAATTCTCACCTTTCAAGTTTGCTCTCCATACCAGCTCCAGAATCCAACCACAGCTAAAAAAAAGCACAGATAAAATAAAGTAAAAAAACCAACTATAGCTGTCTTTTTGACGCTGGGAATATATGTTTCCATTAATAGATGCTGGCAGTGTCAGAGTGAAAAAGATTTTTAGGGAGAGTGCACAGGAAATACCCAAAGTCCATAAAAAAATGAAAGTTCTTTGTATAAAACCACAAACAGCCTTGAAACAACTGAAAATAGATAACTGACATCTTACATTAAGTGGTCACATTTGGAAGGTACAAAAGCACTGTAGCAAAACATCACACAGCAACAACTGGGAATCACACATACAGATTTATGAAGATTTCCAGCAAGAAGAAATCACTGCATATATGTCATCACAGAGAAGAGTATGGCTGAAATAGGGCAGATGGTTTTATGGGTGGTGTTTAAATGCTTTTTCTCCACTCCCCACCTCTATCTCGCTCACTGGACTTGTCTTTTTTTTTTTTTTTTTTGTAAGGTTTTTTTGCTGTTGTTTGATTGATTGATTGTTTTTTCAATATCTGAGCAGAGTAGATCTCTAGCCAAGCCCTCACTCTGCACAGCTAGATACCTCCATTACGTACCCTCAATGTTCAGATGATCTGCAGCCACACAGTGCTCCCACCTCAGCTGTTAGTTCCCGTCTGAGTTTTGTTTCATTTTGTTTTGGATTTACTCCAGAAGAAGTAACGCTGTGTATAATAAATGAGCTTGCACCCTTTCAGAGCTCTAACCCCTTTTCATTTCAGTACATCAGCAGTGCTTATTCTGCCCATTTCCTCTTTACACTGTTAATATCTTTAGACTTTCACCATACTCTACAATTGAAATACTGTTATTTTGGGTCTTCTCCACCTTCCTTCTTCACCAATTCATAGCCACACATTATCTGTTCCTTTTTCCAGACTGGTAGAAAAGATGCTGAAAAAAATAGGCTTTTTGCCAATTCCTGCAAATCTCAGTTTCAAACTTCCTGCATTAGAAACCCGTTGACATTCATCCCAACTTTTCCTCTAGAAATATTCAATCATTTTCAGCCAATATAATGTGGTCCTGCCCATGATAATTGGTCTTGTTTTCCAAAGGTGATTTTCTTAAGCACACAATCTGTTTACTGGAAGTCCAGAGATAGCACTTCTGTCCTCTTCCCTTCATACACTTTCTTTCATTCATCTGAAATCTTCTGTTGTAAATAAGCTTTTCTGTCATAATTTGGAACAGATTCTTGCTACTCTTTGGTACTCCTCTTTGCTACTGGTTTTCAGAGTTCTGGTCCAAATTACATTTATTGGATACTAAATAATAGGATTTCTCTTTTCCCTTGCACACGTTCCCTGCACTTTACACTCTTCGGTTATATTCCAGGGGCTAGAGGCTTAGCTTTCAAAATACTTCTTAGTTCTTTAGCGTGTTCACAAATTTCCTGAAGATGAAGGAACTCACATCACTGTGTTTTACTCCTTTTTTGTGTATTTAATTTTCTCAGGTATTTACATACCTACCTTCATTTACCAATAACCATACCAGCTAAGATCTTCATTGCTTCTTACTTGCCCATACTCTTTTATTTCCCTTTAAATGATAGGCTCAAAAAAATCAGTTTAGTGTTTCAGTCATATTAAAATCATAATTGATTTTGCCCGACTCCTCATTTATTAATGGACTTACACTACCTTCTCGCTAATAAACCTCCCAGTAATGAGTTTAGTCCACAGAGGATACATTTCCACCTCAAGAAACCACTAAGCAATTTAGGACAGTTGGTAGTCTCTGCTTTAGGGAGTCCGAAAACTGGAATAGAAATATATGCAGGCCATAATTAAAGTACTTTTACAGAGCTGTGTTGGGAGTTTACCGATATTCTTTGAACTGTGCCCATCTGTGGTCAGTGTAATTAATCCTTCATTCTCAATCCACTAAGAACTAATTTTCATTGCCAATTTTTTTTTCAGATACTTCTGCTGTGATCAAACATGGTTGTTTTTTTCCCATGAAAAGAAAATGTTCGTGAAAGTTGGGGGGTACATGTTTACATTCCTTTTGATATGATTATTAATATTTTTGTGAGCTCTGGAATAGACAATGCATATTTCTCCTCTTGCCATTTTCTTACTGTTAAACACACACAAATACAGACACCAAAAGGAGATTGGTTCAAGTCTTTATGCTCCTCTATATGCAAGTAACCCACATTCATTTTTTTATCCTTAGTAAATAATCACAGTTAAATAACTGACACACTCGCACAAATGCAGGTGCCAACCAATAAGAACAGCAGCAAATTAAATCCCCTTTGCACTGAGATAAACAGTTCTATTAAGTGAAGAGGAAAGTAAAATCTGGGAGAAGAGCGCAGGAAAGTACAGCTTTTCTAATAGCATTTTTAGTTGCCATTAAACACGGTGAGGATTTCCAAAGCGAAAGTACATGTTAACACATTCCAAAACACTTCTATTAAAATATTTTTTCAGTACTTTAGTACAGCAAATGATGCAAAGCCAAAATTCCCCAGACAATGCACAGAACATTAGAGAATTAGTTTAACATTCCGACAACCCTGCAATTTTATTTAAACAAGTTCTTCCCTACCCAATTCCCTGCAGAGAAGTATTGTACCCTTTTGTTGATTGTAGTGGACATATTGCAGATCTCCGATTACCTTCCCAAAGGACCACCCACTACAAGAAGTTTTTGTGTTGCAAGCACAGCTTTGCTGCTTCTCTCCCCTCCCATTCACCTTCTTTTTTTCTTGCATTTTTTTTTCCTGTTTTTCTCCCAACCCTCTAATTTTCCTAGCATTCTCATATGCTGTGGATGAGCTGACAGACTAGCCTGCCATCTGTTCTGTCATGACATGGTGCAACCTAATCAATTATCCCCAAACCACTTTGGAGTAAATAAAATGTCTACAATAATAATAATTAGTCAGTTAAAAAGAAAACAGCATCACACAACTCCTGGTGGGAATTAGGTAGATTTCAGAACACAGCATTTTATTAACTGAGACTATTAGACCAAGAGATGACAACTTTGGGAGAAAAAAAGTCACCTTCAGTAATTTATTCTGAGACTTGAGAATAAGGGAGCACCTCTAGACTTTGGATATCTTTGACCCATTGTAACCAGTGATGTCAGGTTCAGGTAAATTTGCCACTGGTGCGTTTCTAAGACGTTGCAATTAATGGACACATTAACATAAACATGAGAATTTGCATTAGCGTTAGGTCTGTATTAAAATACCAGTAAATATTTAAAGAAGAAATAATGACCAGCAGTTGACATTTATATAGTGTGAAGAGACATATACATTTCTTCAAACATACCTATAAGGCATGACATTTCTTCAGGGTGAGATTTGTCTACAAAAAACAGCATGAGTAGAAATCCCTGACATAAGAGTGGATTACACACACACACACTTCAAGAACAGGCAAAAAGCAGAAATATGAGCTGTTACAAACAGAAACCAGGTTTGCAGTATAACATTAGGCATTAAGAAAATTGGAAGATTGCTGATAATATTGTTGAACACTCAAGATCACACAAAGCCAATATTCACAAAGTTATTCAGGCCACTGTTTTCCACAATGCAAACAACTGTTTGCTATGTTAATTTTTTGACATTGATTTTGTCAGATTACAGTGGCAGTTACTCAACTTAATCAATTACTGCGCATTTGAAATTTATCTTTGCGCTTGAGTGACAATTTCAGCGTTTTTTACTATTGCTACATGAAGGAAGCCAAGGATAAATCAGAAAGTATCAGTATTCTAGAGAGATCATCAGTAAATTGCCAACTAAAATTTCAGTCAAAGGATCAATGTAATCTCACTGATCACACTGATGAAATGGAGGAAGAATTGTCTCATTATTCTCTTTATTTTGAATACAAATGGGTATCACCTATACTCTTTGTGTTTTGAAAGATGTCAACATGTATCGCTGTGCTACCAAACAGCATTTTTTTAAACCATAAAAAAAATGTTTCCGTGCCATGTTTCTAAGCATTAAGGACACAGTAATAAGTAAAGTAATTTCAGGTGTGCAAGTGATGTATCCAGTCTTCTCTAAACTCTAAGGACTTCACACCCTTTAATTATCTTTTCTCTGGAGTACCAACTTTATCAATAAATTAGATGACAACATAATAGTGTGAGTCTGAACCTTCTACACAAAACCCAACTGTCTGGTGATCATCCTGAGACAGAGGAGATGGTCAATTCTGGAGAAAGAAAACTGGCATGAACCATCTTAGCAGCTACAACATATAGAGATACCAGACCACCTACTCCAGTATTATAAAGTCTAGGTAGCTCTACAAGACAAAGTAAAATGCTGAGAATCTATGCAATACAGAATCTACATGCTCATTTTCGTAGTGACCCATCTTGACTGGTCCATCTTGGTGGGAGATGGAGACAATTACCCATGAAGCATAATGCACAGCAGCAAGAAATCATGTATTTTATGATGCTGTTTTTTACATGCCTGATTAGGTCTGTCCTTAAACATCTACAGTGAGGCATGAGGCAGACTGAAATTTAAATCTTCATGATCTTATTGAAAGCTCAGGTAAGAACATAAGCAATCAAGTGGGAACATGTAGAGAGGGTGGAGAAAAATCTCCACCATGAGGCAGGCCAGTGAAGATAAAGCAATGAATCACAGAAGATCTTCAACATTCCCTCTATTACTGCTCCACTATGATTTCTGTGACACATATGTACCAACATATTTGTCTGTTTACATTCTCATTCTCCTCCTCCTGCAGTAGCCAAAGGCTTCTGGAATCCTGACAGTATGTTTCATTTCTAATTTTCTAGGTACTTCAAAAGAATAATCTCCTTTCTATTGCAGCCACTAGCCTCTTGTGTCTGCATGTTTCTCCATGTTTTACTATCCACTCCAGAAAAGGGCTAGCAATTATTCGCCTGATGTTTCTCTAACTTTGACCACCTTGAAATGTGATTTTGTGATTTTTGTTGAAATGTAGGACATGGATCCCTTGCAGGCTTTTACAAACATGAGAGTTCCCATGTGTCGTTGACACTGATGAATTGCTAGAACACTACAGAAGAACTTGAAAATGGCAGCAGAGCTGGCTCCACCGGAGTTAACTCGAGCTCCTGAGAGGGGCCACGGGGGTTTTGATTCTTTTTATTACATGATATCAATTAAGTGTTTAATAATTTACAATATAAAGCAACTTTCCAATGGAATTTTTAACAAAATGGAAAAAAATTACCTTTGAGATGGTTATAATTTGGAATCTTGAGTAGAATGAAAATAAGACAAATGCCAACACACTTTCCTGTTGTCCAAAACAACTTGCCAGGCATCCCTGTTTCAAATCAAGAAAATCTGTGCAGCTCCTCTTTGACAGGCACACAAAATCTCATGTGAAACACACTGAATGGCACAGCTGATGCAGAAAGCTAGCAGAAATACTGCATCAAGCAGCTTTTGTTTTGAAGTGGGTACCTCTGTTATGCAATTCTCTTAGAATTTTCTTCTTTGAAAGAAAAAAAAGAAAAAAACCTCAGCAAGCAAAAACCACAATTCCCATACATTTCTCAACTCAGATGATATTTCCACACTTAGGAACAGTCTATTCACAACACAACAATCTATTCTAAAATTCTGGCACTGGCAGAGACTGCACTCGTATGCCTTGGCTGGAGTAAATGACCAAATGGCGCATTATGGGTGGGAGGAAGGTGTTTACTGAGAGAGGAATTATCCACTCACTAAAGAATGATGACTGTGAGCAAAAAATAGCATAATAACAGCAATGTGCTGATTAGGCACACCAACAGCTTTAACAACTCCCTTCTACTTTGAGGCTTTCTGCAGTCACCAGGAACATGAGGCAAACTTCTGTGGACAGCATTAGTAATGTAATACTATGGACCAGACCTAACTGTACTGAAGCACTAACACTAACTTATGACTTCATGATCTTGTCCCTGTGCACATGGCTGAGAAAAATCTAAGCTTGATATCAAAAACTTCTGAGCTTTTTACCAAAAATCATTTGAGTGACAAATGGTGAAAGAAAGTGCAAGTGGTGACCACTCCTCTTTACGCTTTGGACACAAAAGATGCAGCTTTGCGCTCTCAGGCTATGGAGATGAGTATATTTTGTTTTCTTTCTGTCTCTTTGTTACTGGGAGAAGGGGAGAGACACAGTGGAGACAAGATGAGGTGTTGTACATGCTTCCTGTCCATGCAGGCATGCAAAGCAAACTGGACTACAAGGGAAGGCATGAGTAGCATTACTTGGAAGAGCAGTACAGGCTCTACAGACCTCTTGTCTGGGAGAAACTGTCTTGTACTGAGCATACATTTGTACAACATCTGATGCCATTCCTTTGCAACCTCATTCTACATACATTTTCTCACCAGTGTACACAGTGTTGCAGACACCATTCCTCCTCTCCCAAGCAAGAGGATTCTTTCATTTCTCCATGGCACTCTGTCATATCCGCAGATTCCTGCTGCTTTTTTTTCTGATGTGATTTCCGTGTGCACGACACTCCCAGAGATGGATGGCTTTCTCTGCAGTACATACAGAAAGAACATCATCTCGGGTCCTCACCCACAGCCAACACTCGCTCAACACAGCACATCCATGAGTGCTTGCTTTCTCACTTGTTCCCTCTTTTCCCTGCAGTTCTTGCAGCGTATGCAACATGCCACAGACAAAGTGTGCTTGGTCATTCCCCAGACACAAGAGCAGCTTTACCACCTTTCACCTTCCCCTAGCTTTTCTGCCGTTTTCTCAGTCCTTTCTCAGTGGGCAGGAAAGAAAACCTCCACGCACACATGCGGGCTTCCCCCTGCGCTGCACGCAAGAGCAGCTAGATGCTCCTCAGCCTTTGATCTCCTTTAATCAGAAGGAGGTCGGCCGAGGAAGGAGGATATGATCTTCCTTTCATGCTTATTCCATTTCTTAGGCCCCATAAAGAGGACAGCACAAGGCTGCTCAGGGAATTAAGTGCGAGATAATCAAAGAAATGACTCCGAGGTATCTGCAGCCTGTTCGCTAACCCGAGCCTTCCCCCTTCCTCATGTGCCTGAGCTCTGGGGAAGGAGGGCTTCTCTGCTAACAGGAGTTAGTGCCTCTGCCCCCCTTCTACCACCTCACGCTCGTCTTTATTAGCTTTTTCACACTACACAATCCTCTCATCGATTACAAGGGCCGGCACAAAGCGACCTAATGATGGGTCAGTCTTAATGAGAAAAGCGGCTGCTCTTGAAGTGGTGTGGCTTCGTCCTGCACCCCGCCGAGCCCTGGCGTGTAGGGCTTCGCCTCCTTTTAGAGGGAAGAGCCATGGAAAATCAACAGTGAGCAGCCTGGTGCCTCTGAACAGAAAGGGCCATGTGCATGGCTATTTAGTGCTGTAAAAGAGAGAGCGTTTGCACAAATGGGAGTGAACATAAGGAGGCCTTCAGAGAAGAATGGGGCCTTGGCAAATTTATAGACTCCCCTGAAAGAAAGTGATTACAGATCATTATCCAATTGAGGCAGATTGATGGGTTAGGGTCAAAGTAATACTGCAGAGCTCACTGGAGGGACAATGCCTGCTTGTCAGTTCTGTCCGGGAAAAGAAAGAGAAGGGAAACTACCACACAGAGAGGAAAGACTTAAGCTTTTCCAGCCTCTATTTGAAAAATCGTTACTTATCTTGAACATGTGTTCCTTAAATTAAAAAATACACACACACACACACACACACGCACAAAAAAAAAAAAAAAAAAAAAAAACCAACACCAAACCAACAAACTCTGACATTATAGTATGACTGAGTTAAAACTAGGTGTTCAGAATTGTAAATAGTTGTGCTAATACTGTGCAAACAGCACACATAAAAAGCCTGGTGACTATTACTCTCAGATTATGCAATGAGGATTAATATTAGTAATGGAGAAATCGTGTATTTATTTCATTAAGAAAAGAAGTTAAAGACATCTTCTAAAATGAATATGGTTGTTTTTTGTTTTTGTTTTTTTGGTGAAAGAAGGACCATTTTGTTAACAGCTATGGTTGAACAGATTTGAAACCCTGCAACATCTGGTCAAGCAAAACTCAGCAATACTGACATTGAATAAAACAAGAATAAATGTGCTTCTATTGTTTCTTCTGTATTGATTTTTAGAGTGTTTAAAAGTGCTTTGCATTCATGCACTTTTCAAACAGCCGTAGAAATGGAAACAACATGGCTCAAAAAGCAGCTCACAGCTTTTATTGTGCATTTGCCTCCCATTTTCCAATATGATTTTGGAATGTAAAGAATTTGAGCAAAGAGAGAAGACAATGCATTCATGTGAGACCTGATTTGTTTTTTAATTGTGTTTATTTATTAACTTCTCTGTTGTTCCCAGCATCTCAGAAGCAGAGCACCACATGCACTTTAATGGATCCGCTGTCCCAGTGGAGAGCAGGGTAGCACTGGCCCTGTTTCAAATAAAGGCTCAGTAGGGCAGCTTGCCTCCAGGCCACTGTCTTGACAGTTTAGCAAGGGTTCCCTCCAATTCCATTTCACAACCACCACAGATACTGAAGTTACAGTCCTACATTAGCTGTGACTTCACTGGTACCTTGGCGCGCTCTTGCAGAGGGTGTTCAGAGTCAAAAGGGTCTATCCTGATTCAGAGCCTGTTGAGAAGCACGCAGTAATTTGCTTTGCTGGAGTTTGGTCCAGGCATGAGTTTGTCCTGCTAATCATCCAAAAAGTCTGTGGGAATATCAGGTGCAGGTAGTGGTACCCCAACATCCATTATCTGATCTGTTTCAATGATGGAAAGACCTGTCCTGCAGCCACTAGGTAAGCTCTGGCTCAACCTTGCAAGTGACTCTGGATTCATACAGTTTTGCTCATTCTCACTTAAAGCAGTAAGGATAACATTTCTGGCTTACACCCATCTGCAATTTCTAAAACTGTTAACAGCTTCAGAAGAGACTTCCCAGACTCTCACTTAATGCAGTGCTTCTGCACAGCAGACACATTTCTTTATGTTCATTTGGTAGCATGACCATGTTCCTTCTTCAGAGCATTTCAAAAAAGGCATCTTCAGTAGTTTTGCTGGAAAGAAAGAGATCAGTTGCCAAATTCCTGTTTTTGGGGTCTCCCCTGGACTCTTGTCACCAAATTCCTGTTTTTGGGACCTCCCCTGGACTCCTGACACCAAATTCCTGTTTTTGGGACCTCCTCTGGACTCTTGTTACCACTACTTTATCTTCTCTCTTATGATTCTCAAATCACTAATTCTCGAGACTAAATTTTCAGTGTAACTGACAGCCCTTCTCCACCACCCCAAGGCCATTTGTCATCTCACCTTCTATCTATAAAGCAGAAAGACCCCCAAATGACATCCATCCAAGAAAAATAACTAGAAAGAGCCCTAAGGTCTGTGCAATATCATTCCACACAAGGCATCTTCCTTCATCTCAGCATCTAGTGAAACTGGGGATGTGTTGCATGGTAGAAAGCAATTCTGTGGTTCTTTGCCTACCTCACTCTGTTTGTTAGGCTGGAGTTTTAAATTACACATATATTCCTTGAATTAGACTAAACACTTTGAGTCTTTCTGTATTTTTTTCCTCATTCATTTAGTTATTGAGTGTGACATAGGCTCCTCTATGCCACATATTCTTAATCATTCTGTGTATAATAGAATTGTAGACAATTCTGAGACAAGATACCAAGTATGAGTCAACAAACATTGTAATAATGGTCATTTTGTTTGTTGGGGTTTTTTGGCCTTTCCTTCCAATGTTTCTCTGTTTTGGCCTAGCTGCATTATTGCTGGCTGTGCATGGTTTAGAAACAACTTGTAGCTACTCTTTATCTGATTGCATTTGCTTTCACTTGCCTCCTCCATTTCTGCAGAAGATGTGCATATGTGCAGGACTCCATATGTTTTCAGAGATAATCTGCTTTTTACTACCAGTAAGAATAACCTTGAGTACATATTGCACTGTCACAACATATTTTCTGTATGAATCAGAAAGTAAAACCGGTACATTGCAAAAGCAGACCATATTTTTAACAAGCAAATTCATAAACCATGCTTTATGAACAGAGCAAGCTGGAGGGTGGGGGCTGGGTCTGGGGAGATCACAGGAAAACAGATGTGTGTTTATGATCCGAACTCTCTGTCTGACCAACATCATGTTACATTGGGGTCGATCCATGGAGAAGTCTCCTTCTAATGGTGCTGAACTGTCTATACCATTTTATTGAAATCAGTGTGAGCACACAGACTGGAAATCAGCACAGAGCAAGGTCAGGGTGGGGGGGGAAATGGCTGTTCCCTTCCATTCTAGTCAAGAAAACTATCAGCTATCCAGGAAAAACAAAACAAAACAAAACCACAAATCCTACAAGCAGTCAGCTGGGAATAAGGGAAGGAAAAGATTGTTTCTCTTAAGGACACTTTCTGCTCTGTTTATAGCTATAGTTTGTATGGCATTTAATGCTTGACCCACAGGGTCACAGGTAAGTAAGAAATGCATGGACATATTCTAACAGTTATATTTCATCCATATGTGCAAAACAGTCACAGGCGAGCTGCTACACGCTTGGGGTAGCAACCTTGCTAGTTCGGGGACGGTCTCTGAATCATCCTAAGTCTGTCCCCTGGCAAATCTTGAGTTTCAATGACAGTTCTGCTTGAGTGAAAACTCAGAGCAAAAGTCCTGAGGCATTCAGTGTTGGTGGAAGTTCTGCCACTGAGTTCATAAGATCGAGGAGTTTAGCCTGAGTAAAAAACCTTGTGCTCTAGTTTTTTGTTTTCGCTTCATTGTAGCACAATATTATAGAGGTGAAGGATTGAGTAAGCAATCTTCCCTCAAAGAATGTACATATTTAGCTTCCTAGTCAGGCTAGTGTGAGAGGGATGAGAGAGAAGCCAAACCTTTACATATGTTCCAGTGTCCTGGAAGAGTTGACTTACTCTTAAGTTCTTGAGGCAAAATTTAAAATAAAAATAAATCTGCTTAATACAGCTTCCTTTTTTTTTTTTTTTTTTTTTTTTTTGTAGTGCTTTCTTCTTTTTAAAGAGGAGAGGCATCTTGACTCCACGGGTGAATTGGACTCACTAAAACGTGTTTCTGCCTGCTGAGTCTCATTGTAACAGTACATGGTGTTCCTTGTGTTGATACAGCATCCACTCTACATACAGCTGGCAGAGTTCTCACAGCAATTTCAGATTTATAATTTGTTTATGAAAAAATGCCAAAATTGGTCTATAAGTATTATCCATTAACAGTTTCTCAATTCTGCCTACAAACAGCTTGAATTACAAACCAAATTTCATGGTTTAGTGCCTTTTTTTCCTCAGGGAGGAGCACCTTTCCTGTTCTCTTGGGTGGGGAAACTCTCAAGGATGTCTACATAGCAGGCGTCAACACTCTCTGTGTAGACATGGAATAATATACAGTGCAAAGCTCCCTGAAGATCTGGTGAAACCTCCTCTCTAGCAACAGATCCAACTCTTACTTCAGTTGTACTGGGCTACTGTCTTTGATTTACCAAAATTTATATCCTTGTGTTGCATTACATTATGGGTAGCGTTACTATTGTGTCTGTAAAGCCTAAGGACATGAGCAACATCAGATTTATATGGCTTATATATAATTTCTATTTAGAACAACAGAAGGTCAATATTTTAGGAGATATTTTTCAAAGGAAATGTATTACCTCTCTACAGAAACTCTTTATGCATAAAGCTATGAGTAAAAGGGCATTTAACTTTACTAGTGAAGGGAACATGAAGACTCCATTCTGTCTATAAATGCCATCATATTGTCTATTAGTTTTCTGTCCCTAAAGACATGTTTGGCCATCAAGATCATGACTTCATGCATAATGAAAAGTTGAAGAACCTTTCTGCCCCAGGTCACCCCTTCCAGTCAAACCCAGGTCCATAATATGGCTGAAAGTTGTTACCATATTCTTGCTGTTCACAGGACTGCATAGGGGAAAAGGTGGAGAAACTGCAGCAGGTAGACAGGCTGTAACACACTAAGAAAAATACTAAGGAAGAAAATTCAGCAAAACTGTACTGAATACAAAGGATGAACTAGAACCCTTGCTCTTCCAAGTGGTAGTTCTCTACTAAGAATGAGGTACATGAGTGATAAAGATACTGAAGCCTGTGCTTTTGAGCATGCTTAAACTACTCAGTGAATAGAACAAGACTCTTGTATTTCCAAGTTAGTTCAATGCAGCAAAAAACTAATCCTGTTTCCTTGGACCTACCCAAATAAACTGCAGAAAAAAATGTTGCCCAATTGTCCCACAGGGGACCTAGTATATTTTAGTCCCCAAATGTACTTGGTCTAATCCAAACTGCCATATAACAAGAAGCCAGTCAAGAAACACAGACAGTTTGGTTAATGAGACAAAGAGCAGCTTCGTATTAATTCCATCCTAAACAAAGATCTGAGGAAGGAATACAGACTGAGGGGGAAGGGAGTAAAAGAAGCACAGCAGGCCCAAAGAGAACAGCACAAGCAGACAGTCAATTGGGCAGCGCATCCAATCCTGATCTGAAGACCCATGGAAAACAGAGCAGCCATTCATGTGCTGTGGCATGCGGGTCAATAGAACCGATCACATGCTTGCCTGGTACTTCCAGCTACATTCGTGAAACATCACATGGCAATGTATGATGAAATTCAGCCTCTAACCACAAAGTAAAGTGGCAAAATGACAAATATCTTTGAATTCTTTCCTTTTTTTTTTAAATCAATGATGTTTTTTAATTCAGAAAATACTTTTTTTCTTTTTTTCCCATTGAATCTCATCAGGTGCTGAAGTGATTTTTAAAGAAGTCACCATATCTCATGTTCCATTTTTGAAGTGTATCTCTTTCTGATTATCTGATGATTTTTATCTTCCAGAAAAATATATCAAAGTCCTCCATGAAATGCATAGATGTAACTACTCTTAAACACAAGACAATTTCATTGTTTGTTTCAAATCACACATTGATCAAAACAAATGTCAGAAAATAATTTTCCTTCCTATTTGGTGCTACTTCCATTTGGCCAAATGCATTATATTGTTTGCCTTTGCTGTTTCTAAAGCATCTGCTAGCAGTTATGCCAGAAATGTGATAATGACCATGTTTGACCAGTAGCTTGAGCTGGTGGAATCTGTGTTCTGGGTCTCAGACTAAGCAAATTGCAGATATTGTTTTCGCTAACACAAGCAGTGCACATCAGTGAGCACAGCGGAAATTTGGGCTCTGTTTTCCACAAGGACAGGTCTAGGCCCATAGACAGCAAATCAGAAAGCCACAAAATGGAAGGAATCCAGGCTAAAGGTTTTGCACTAAATAATCATGCTACAATAGCATCTATACCTTTCTTTGAGAGCTGAGTTAACCAGTTCAAATCATTAGCAAGTTTGGGCAAAGAGGTTGTTCATGGGCCAAGCCCTAAGAGCTCACAAGCAATTCTGCAATCTCTGAGCTTGCCTGCAAGGCTGTGTTAAAAAAAAAAAGAGAGAGAGAATGAAAGAAAAAAATAAAGATAAGTTAGCATTCTGCTGGCAGGGTTTTGGAAGCATTTGTATGATTGTCAGAGCAAGAAGCTGTTGAATGTTTCTGTTCTCTTCAGAAGGTGAGTCTAAGAGACAACCTTCCACGTCGATCAAGATTTCTCCTCTTTCTTTTGTCCTCCCCCTTCCTTCTGATGTGTGATACATGTTTGGCATCAAGAGACAAAACAAAGAAAATGAGAAGAAACAGCAGCATGAATCATCAGTTTTAAGTGGGGAAGATTTTCTCAGTATTTGTTTTTCCTAGCAATACCTTGAAGGAGAGACAATCTAATCTACAGCAGATCCCAGGAACTGTGTATTCTGCCAATGGGTTATGAAGGAAAGAAGAATAAATATTGGAAGCATAAACGTGCTGGTTGCAAAAGTATGGTTGCAAAACTGCATTAGAAGAAAGAGGAAAGAAAGGAGAAGGAAACAGTGAGACCCAATTTGTTAAAACTCTGAAAACCTTACCTCAGAAACAATTCGTTTGTGTGGTATCTGAAAAATAAAAGGGTTATCACAGTGAAATTTAATACTGCTGGTACAAAAAGTTCCTCAAAGATAGTATACAACCAAATGTGTCCTTCATTTTGGTCTGGAGTACTGCTCAAAAGCTGTAAAAGATTTCTTGCATGCCTCCTATCATCTTGAAATACACATGATTAGAAATCTGCTAGAATTAAAGCTGCCAGAGGCAGCAGTCCTGTTACGTACTGTTGGCCTGTATGTCTGATATGTGACATTTTCCTAAATCCTGTCAGGCATAATTTATCATGTAACAATCTCTTGGATTATACTTTGAGACGGTGGTCTTTTAGCACAAACATGAATACGTTTCAAATTATTATGCTCCCCATTAGCGAGATGACCAGTGTTCTTGTGCAAGGGACATTAACAGATAACCAAATGCATACTAAAGACCAGTACAAAGTATCAGACATTAACAGAAGCACAAACGAGCCCTAATGCTGAGGCACTATATCGGCCATTGCCAAAAAAGGATTTTGTCCCCTCAGCTTGTGCTGCAGAAATGCGCATTTGTATATTGCATCTATTTTTATATCCATAGGTCTGAAGGAAGGGCAGTATTCTACAGCATCTGTACCACAAGCTGGTCTCTAGGACATGTCCAGATGATGTAATCTGTAGAGACATCAGATACTCCAGAATGCTACTATTTCCTTTACTAGAAAATGGGAAGTTCTTTTGCTGAATTCCTTTCAATTACCTCTCTGTTGCCTTCTCCTCCTCCAAATCAGTTAATCTTCACTGAGTTTTGCACAGTGCCTTATGTTGCTGGAATTTGTCTTGGTTTAGTCTGAAGCTCAAAGTCTCTGGATTCTGAACTTCCCTGTGAAAATAAAATAGCAGACAGCGAACATCTGCACAACAGAATGTCTCAGCATGGAAGAAACTGGCCAACAGGAATTTGGTCTGATATTAATGCATTAGGAAAATATACTGAATGGCACTGTACCACTCAACCCCTCTTGAAATTGTGGAGAGTTGCTCTGGAAGAACCATATGGACTGGAGACATCAAAGATACTGCTTGGAAAGCTGTCACCATTGGTCAGAGGACAGGGACTGTGGAAGCAGACGAGCTTAGAGCAAACACAGAAGGAAAAATATTAAAAATTTAGCAGAACAGTTCAAAGGAAAGCAACTTGCAAAGTAGACCAACTGCTCAATGATGAGCAGTTCACACACTCTACAGTAAATTATTTAATTTTGTTTAAAACATAGAGAAAATGCATTGGATTTTAGTAGTATGATGACATTATGTGGAACACATCAGGTTTCCCATTCTGGAACATCTGTTGTTCAGCCTAGTCATGAATGATTTGGAAGACAGGGTGAACAATGAGGTGACTAGTTTTGGTGTTGATACAAAATGATCTGTGGTCATCAAACTGACTGTGGACAGCTGCAGAAAGATACCATGGTAATGCATGACTGGATGAAAATATGGCAGATGGAATGTCTTGGTGATAA
Source organism: Numida meleagris (assembly GCF_002078875.1). Taxonomy (NCBI): domain Eukaryota; kingdom Metazoa; phylum Chordata; class Aves; order Galliformes; family Numididae; genus Numida; species Numida meleagris. Next base: position 61,727,775 of record NC_034410.1, read on the forward strand.
GTTTGAAATAATGCATATGGAAAAAACAAATGCCACTGTATACAACAGCTGTGTCCAGTACTGCATCTACTTCTAGATACCCTCCCACCTCAGAAGGGATGCAAGGGAGTTGGAACAGTGGGGAGCAGAGCAGAAAAGATGATCAGAATTGTGAAATAGTTTCCTTACAGGGAGATACTAAATAATCTAAGACACTTTGCCTGGGAAAGAATCACCTAAACCAGAAGAATATGATCCAAGTTCATATGATGATGGATGTCATGAAGAAAATGCATACAGTTTGTTTTCATTTTATGTAAGTTATATGTATGATACGTATGTACATATTATTTCCCATAAGCCAAAATGTAGGGACCAGAACTGAAAGCAACAGGCAGAAGGTTTAGAACAAGTGGAAGAAAGTTCTTGTTCCCAGGAGATACAGCCTTATCAATGGCATCCTTGGGATGTCAAAAGCATAAATGAGTTCAAAACATAATTAGATGTATTCATGAAGGGAAGGTCCATTGGGACATCTTAAACACAAACACAGAAATACAATACCCAGTTCAGGAAGTCCCTGAAGGACAGGTTTTCAGGCCTGGAAGCACTGCCAGAGGCAGTGTCTCTGCTCTTGCCCCACTATCGCACACATTCCCCAGGCTCCCGTTTCTGACCACAGTCAGACAGAGTTGCACTTACACATACATTGCACTGTCAATGAAAGCCTCATCTGCATTTATGTATATGTGAAATTTATTTATAATTCTAAGATGGTGAAACTAAGAGGTCGGATATTTTTCAGGAGTTCAACTCAGGAGTTCTTGCTGTAACGTCAACTATTTCTTGTATGCATCACTTTTAATAATGATATTTGTAGTTTAATCCTAAGCTTTAGTAAATAACCTCCCAAGCACTCCAGGTCTGTGAATGCAAAACAAGTCACACACAAGTAAGCCAGGAGTGGACACGCTTGGTTGCCTGGTTGTTTAATTAGAAACTGAAGCAAAAGGCATCCTGCCGCAGGGAGACAACTGGGCTGCAGACTGTGACGCTGCCGTAGCTTAGCTCTGTCTCTCTTTAGCCTTAAGCAAATCTGATCTTGGGCATCCTGACCCTGACTAATTGCTTACTGTTTCCTGTGATGCTGAGAAGCTCCTTCCACCCATTGCTGGACTATTAAGCTTCTCTTCTCTGGCTGATAATTAAGCAGCAGAATGCCAAACTTTTTTTGTTGCTGTTGGTTTTTGTTTTTTGCATCCTTCTTTCCTCCTCCTTCCCAATTGCCTGCTATACAAAGGCCAGTTGGATGCTTCGTTTGTCATTTTGTCACACCATTCAGAGGCAAAGATGTCATATCACCTTTCAGAAGACAAGAAAGGTGATAAATGTGCTAACTTGAGAGACAAAGCGTCAGAACACTAATGAAAATCTCTAGTGACTACCTAACAAGGAGGACTTAATTTTAAGCAACTCAGTATACAACTTTATCAGCCGAAGCAAATGTCAAGTCCGAAGTACCCTGGTTTAACGTGGGAGAATATTTTTTGTCAGTAACAAAAGTATACACATTATACAGAATTATTTGCAATTAACTCTATGTAAACAATGTAAAATGTCATGTGTAAAATAAATGAAATACCAGCATCCTCTGTTATCTTGATATCTAGCTTTACAAAATATAATGTGGTCCAGGTTAGAAGACTTGCTTTTCAGATTTTTGTTGTTGTTGTTTTTTAACTGAATACAAATTGTATGAGAGAATGATGTGAATTTTCATTATACTGATGAAAATGATGACTAAAATCATTCATCAAAATTTTACCAGCCGTAAAGTCTTCACTAAGCCATTATATGAGTTTATTAGGTAAAATTAAATAAAAAGAGACTTTAAATGAATTATAACCAGCTTACAAAAGAACAAATATATTGTATGAGAAAATTAGCTCCATCTGATGTGCACCAGTCACCATATGTAAAATGCCCATTATTTGTCCTGTCCCTTTGAAAATCATTTTATTGGAATGTATCAGTTAAACTAAAACACATGACCCTCCTTCTTGTGACATGAAAGAAACCACTGAAGAGAAGTCTTCCCCCACCCCCCCCCACCCCTCCTCTACTAATGTGAACTTTCTGGGAAGAAAAGCAGCTTCAAGGATTTTTATCAACGTCTGTGTAATGACAAGTGCATCACATGCATCCTGAACCATTAGCTGCCTACATCTGAAAGAATTTGGTCAACATTTAGGAATTTGCTTAATGAAAGGCTGGCCTATTAAAGCTCTGCTAGCTTTGAAAGTTGATTGAGCCTTTCTTTTCAACTTCCTGCATCATTGTAAATGATGCTATGCAGTGCCCTCATGTGATATAGTCTAGACAACAAGCTTGCATTGTAACACCAAAAAAATCCAAGTACCAGGTGATACATTTATTGGAGATGCAGCTATGCAGTACAAGGCTCTTTACAAATTTTCATGTGAAATCCAGAATGAAAAAAGTAACAGCTCCTAAAAGCCATCTATTTATATTCTGGAGAGACAGAGGGACAACATTTCCCCTCACATGACATTTGAGTTAGTGACTGTAGAAACAAATAGAAAATTAGTAAAAATTTAAGAGCTAATGGACTACATTTCCTCTTTCGGACCACTGAAATCAAATGAGATCCCTTAACCCCTTTCTTTTAATTTTTGGCTGAAACATGACATTTCTTTTTCTATGACTTGATTCTCCTGATGTTTTGAGACCAGCATGAAGTGGGCTACAAGGGCACCGGTTTCTGCATTGTGTAGGCATTGCTGCTTCATGCTATCTGATGACTATCATGTAGGGGAACACGCAATAGGATGGTGTTAAAGGAAGAAGCAAGGTTGCTTGGGGATGATATGTCAGCAGGGGAGCCCACTGGCTGGTAGAGCATTTACCTTCATCCCAAACACGGTTACACTGCCAGGTTTATGTGACAAGACGTGATTTCTCAAAATTGCAGATAAACTGGTTTCCTTTTGATATGACCTCATTTACTTCCAGGGCTTTCGTGAGTGTAAGCACTACAAAACAATGTCAGATGGGCGGTGGCACTGGAGACTGGAATTGTTTGCAAAAAAAAAAATCTAATCTCGCCAGTTTTGGATTTGCAGGCAGAGTGCCCGTAAATGAGGATGGGATTGGGTTTCATTTCCATAGGATAGACAAAGCACAAGGGACAACATGTAAGAGTTATTCCCCTTCTGAGGCTTGGAAGAGAGTTGTGTCACATGCATTTGGCACAGGGTCCCTCAATGAGACATCTGATGAATAGCTTATGAAATTACATTTATGAAATTAAATTTAATTTTAGAACAAAAGTACAGACAGCACACATTCCAGCTAATTTTTCTTTAGGCTCCAAGGACTGAGAGTGTTTTTTTTTTTTTTTATTATTTTGTTTCCCAAACTGATTACCTACTTAACTCCTCAAATAATTACCCTTTTTGACTTTGATCTGTAGTTACTAGTGGAATAACACCTCCTTTGAGGAGGGCAGGGTGCCAGCTTCCTTCAAATGAAAGGTCTGGGCTTATGAAGTCATTTCTTGATGATCTCACCAATTATCTTCTTGTCTGTGATCTTCCCTTTTGGGTAAGGTTATTGGGAAAGCTGAGTAAGGTAACTGTAGTCTCAGTACAAATTTATCCTCATCTATTGTAACTTGCCTTCAAAACTGGATGCAGCACAGAGACGTTATTGCTCCCGTGTGGGGAAGAGCTCAACATAATGACACACGAGAGAGAGGGCAAACATAGATGTTTAAGCATAGCAAAAAGACAGATTTCATACCAATGATCAGGAGATTTTCTTGTGATTTGTACATAAATTTTGAGGAGAGATAAGGTCATAGGGTTCTAAGATTTGTTCTACACCTCTCATAATAAAGAAGTCAATAAATAGCCCTTGTTATCTGCCTGAACATCACCAGAAGCAGAGCTTCTCCAGAGTAAATTCCATTCAGTGCACACAAGACCAATGGCAAACGACATACAAACATGTATCATATTAACAGTCTTGTGCCTGTATTACCAGAGTTTGGCTGAGAGTGGAATGCAGAAGCTGCTCCTTGTAAAATCCATTTTTCACAACTTCCGTCCTGCCCAACGGAGGGGGGAAAAAAGTGGCTAAAAATAGCGCACGCAGTAATAATGGCTAGAATTGAACACTGGAGGGAGACACAGTCGCACACACTAAGCCAAAGACACTTTCTAGTCTCTTCTTGAAGAGTGCTGAGAGCACACCCTATGAAGGAAGTATGGAAGCCCATCTTATCAGCTGCCATTCCTTGTTCTCCACACCAATAAGGAAGAAAAGACCAAAAAAAAGTCTGGGCAAGTTAATGAATCATAAAACTTAGACTTTGTTGCTGGGGGAGGAGAAGCATGCTACTCCTGCACAAAGCCTGCAGAAATTCAGCACCAATGGTGTGGAACTGTTTTTTGAATCAAGCCCCGAGAACCCATCATGATTTGCATTCATGTAAACACCTACATTTTTTTGTTAACTGAACTGATTTAACTGCTAATTAAAACTAGTCAGTAAGCACAATGCAAAATTAATTAAACCATTTAGTGGGTAGATGCAAATGAGGCAAAGTTACAGCTTGGACACAACTGAAATAAGTACAAGTACTACTCATCATCTGGCAAAATGATTCTTGAGGTAAATACTTCCCCCAGAGATGATGGAAAGCAATAAAAAACAGTAATAAAAAAAATCATAGTGCTGACTACATGTGATCTTTTATTGATAAAATATGCTGGAATCCAGGTTCTTCTCTTTGAAACAGTGACAAACTGGGCTCTGTGGGTTTTAAAAACACTCTCCCATACAAGAAATGCTTCAGAGGAAGGTCTGGATCTCAACAAAGTCAACTCAATCATGTGAAGTTGCCTCTGTCCATCACTGGCAAGAGTTTTGCCTCAATCTGGATGTTATATTTTTGGCGGTTAGTTTTATAGCTTTACATTTTCTCAGGGGAAAGTATCTGCTTGGAGAATTATATTGTCTAATATTAGGTGGAAGTAGCATTTTCTGACAGAAAAGTCCAGGAATGAGTGGTTCTATCTGTGGTATCTCTACACTCTGTCTCCTCTTTTCACAATACTCATGTGCTTCACAATCCCAATTGTATTTATTCACCTAAGAGTCCTCTGGGACAAGGGAACACACATAGTCACCTATGTTGTATAAACTCTGAACTGAAATAGGTAAATAAGCATTGGAACAAAGAAAAGAGTCAAGATGCCCCATGGTGTGGTTCTGCTGCACCTAACCTGTGGAAGCCTGGACCCATGGGCAACTCAAGTTCCTGTGAATCACCTGAGCTCCCTGCCTGGTCTTTGGCAGGGCTCAGGAGAGTTTCCTTAGACAGGTTTAGATATCTAACAGGTATCTCAGTGAGATGACTCAGAGCTAAGTTAGATGCCTGCAGTTAGGTAATATAAACTGTTCTTTGCTCTTCCCCTTATTTGAGATACCTCAGAATGATACTGAGAACAAGAGCACGTGGAAGAGAAGATGTTCACCCTTGAGAAGCTCAGCCCAGCAAGAAGCTCTGGGGACAGAAGTTGGAGTCAAACCTCATCCATTCCTCCTGTTCTCTATGGCCACGTCCACTCTCCTGTCTCCAGCACATATCTTCCTGCTGAGCACATACAGATTATGCCTCATTCAGAAACAGAGCAGGGCTCAAGCTTTTCCTTTCTATGACACAGTTGTCATCAGAGGCTTCACTACCAAGTTTTAGGCACTCATGCAGTCATCAAAGCAATCATTGAGGATGAAGGAGGCCTTCCTTGGGTTCCTCTCACCACCTGAGGGGACATGAGTTTGCATGCCCTGGTCCTTGAGAGGGAGAGTGAAAGGATGCATGCGTCCCTTCTGTCAAGCACGCATTGATCCACAGAAACATGCTTGAGAACCCTCAGGTCAAATATATCCACTCCATGGCTCCACAGCCCAGCACGAGAGGACTGGGTGGGAAACGATGGTTCTCAGCTGTAGTCCCTGCTTCCATGACCTGACCCACATAACTGTTTCACCAGCATCTGTTGGGCTGGCCTTGGGGGGAACCTCTCTAGCAAAAGCATACACTTCCTGACTTCCCAGCAAGGTTAGATGTGAGCTGGCTAGGAAGACCAAGCCATTTGTAAAAATGAGCAAAGCCTGATATATCACGGCATCTGGAGACAGTTAAGATGAAGTAAAGCACCCATGGAGTTTAGAGACTGCACGAGCAGACAGTTTGCAATTCAGTCTTGTCTAGAGCAATGTGTCTGAGGTTTCGCGGAGAAGTAGAAAACGGCTGCCAGGCTTCCCGCCTCACCCACAACCCCCAAAGCCCTCTGCTGTCAGTTCAGCCTTCCCTAGTCTCCCCTGAAGAGCAAGATGCAGCTAAGCACAGAGGGCTGCAACCAGCCATGCCTGAACATGTGGTACTGGGTTCCCCCCAGCCAGCCAGATAACTGGCCCAACTGCTGGCACAGCAGTGAGATACAAAGCATCATCTGGATCAAAATTCTATCTGTGCTACCAAATTGCTTTAACCCAGTAGGAAAAACTGAAAACAATAGCTTTTTTATTTTTAGCTAAGTAAAGAAGTCTGCCAGCCCTGCACCTGATTGCTGGTTGGTTTGTGTTTAATAACAGTCTTCTGTTTGAGAGGTTATCACATCTGTTCTCTGTTTGAGAGGTTATCACATCTGTTCTCTGTTCTGACCCACTAAGATGTCTTTCGTTTCCTTCACATTTTTCGCAGCCACCCTTAGATGCATTTCAGCATTTAACTGCTTCCATTCTAACACAGAAAACATGCGTCAAGGGGAAAAATAAGTGAATAAATGAGCATACTCTCCTTTCCTCACACAATCCTGTACAGGGGATGGGGCAAGTCACCATTTCAACATTCTCCTCTCCCTTCAGGTTTTCCATCAATAGCGCCTATACAGAATCAGAGAATCATTAAGGTTGGAAAGACCACTATGACCACGTAGTCCAGCCATCAACTCATGTCTGCAACCACTCTAGGCCATGTCACTCAGTGCCACATCTACGCTTTTCTTGAAAACCTCTGGGGATGGTGACTCCACCACCTCGCTGGGCAGTCTGCTCCAATACCTGACCACTCTTTCTGAGAAGAAATTTTTTCTAATATCCAACCTGAGCCTCTCCTGGTGCAACTTAAAGCATATCACTGTTACCTGGGAGAAGAGGCCAACTCCCACCTCACCACAACCTCCTCTCAGCCAGTTGTAGAGAGCAATAAGGTCTCCCCTGGGCATCCTCTTCCCCAGACTGAACAATCCCAGTTCCTTCAGTTGCTCCCCATAAGACTTGTGCTCCAGACCCTTCACAGCTTTGTTGCCTTTCTCAGAACATATTGAGGCTCCAGGGCCTCAATATTTTTCTTGTAGTGAGCATCTTAAAACTGAACACAGTACTCGAGGTGTGCCCTCAACTGTGCTGAGTACGCGGGGATGATAATCTCCCTGCTTCTGCGCTCCTCAAACATTACAGGCAATGTGATGTTCATCACACTGTCTCTCCTACTTATGCACAGACCACTAGGAGCACAGGAGATTATAAACTGAAGAGCATGTGGAGCTCCTGCTAGAACAGCATCTTACACAAGACACCTGTTACGGCTGTTATGCACTAGGCTTGCTGACTGTTAGCTTTGAGGCAAACCTAATAAAGTTATACTGTTAAAGGTATGGTACTTATCTACACACTACAAAGATGGAACTAATGCAAGCCAAAATCATTTTTCTTTTCTTTCTGTAAATATCATTACTAATATATTTCACATGGTTAAAAATACATTATATTTAGAACTACTTCTTTAAATGTGTGCATAAATTTTGCTTGGGTACTGTTAAATATAATGTCAAGCAGCAGCAACAAAATAGCATTTTCCAAAGAAAACAAAACAAAACAAAAAACATTTAAGCAGAAACAAATGCATTACAGTTAAAGTTTCATGAACACTGATAAAGAAAGGACTGTCGATCTAATTTAGGACAATGGGAAGCAGCTTTGTCTTGCACAGTCACCACAGTAGGAAATGGTTACCTAAGAACTGTCCATTTTAAATGGAGAGGGCCACAAGGCAGGAGTTGAGTAGTGCTGTACAGGTTAAGGGAGTTGGGACAGAGATGCTAGGTGCATCTGGTTTCTCAGCTTAAAGCATGGTACTCTACAGAGTTTACCTGGAGACTAAGTGCTGAAAAACCAAGCCCAAATATCAGGAACAAACTCTCTGCTTAGACTGCTTCCTCCTGTCCCAGTCCCTGGAAACCCAAGTGGCGGCTGCTGCTGCCACTACCAGTGAAGGCAGGATCAGCTTGCATGAGGTTTCCAGAACACCAAAACCACCGCCCCAGTAGCAACTGTGATTTTCTTCGCTCTTCCCAACCCATCCCACATCCCACTGGATAATCTAGTAACCCATCCCTGGTTCATTAAAGGTGATCAACATTGCTCTGCTATTTTCCCTTCTCCATGCCTATTGCCTCCAGATGGCCCCTTCTTGTTTTTGCCTACACAGCTGAACTAGATCTAGGATGCTCTAAGACATTAACTCTGGCTAAGTACCATGCCACTGTGGTTGTTCTGGGGTTCAAGCTAGGTCAACAGGGTTACAAATCACTGCACTGTGCTATGTAGATGTATTCACTGAATTAGTCATCTCATTGTCTGCACAGAACAGGGCCGTGACAGCCATTTGAGCAACAGCTTTTCTACCAGCCTTGAATATGTATTATTTAGCTCACCGATCCTTTGGAGCAAAGATTGTCCTCTGTTGTATACCTGCATGGTGCCTTGCTGAATAGAGACTGGTTTTGGTCAGTGCCTCAAGGTAGCTCTGTAACACAAATGATTATTCATAATAAAATAAATATAATGGCTCACGTCAAATGTCTAATGATACTGTTCAAGGGATCCTGGGGGTGTTTCTCAAATGTGTTCTTATCATATTAAAAATGTAGGATCTGAGTATAATTTCATTCCCTTTTACAGTATTTTAGATGACCAAGAGGCTATTTTCTCCCTGTTCCACGCATATACAATCCTACAAGTATTGCAGAGGGAACAAATAGAGACTAGAAGCCATACATATGATTATATGAATGTACATTTTATGACAGACACCCCTATCTCCCTCTCTCTCCCTGTGCCAGAATAGTATTACGTGAGTTGCAATATCAAGCATTCAAAAATTAGACAGTTCAGATTGTCTCTGCAGATCTAATTCAGCCACACTGTTTATCTGTGTTACAACAGCATGTGAGTAATTAAAGGCTATTATTGTCAAGTGAATTTCATGTTACCCAGAGCAGACTGGATGGCGCAAACTTAATGAGTGACTTTGCAACACTATTTCTCTTTATTACTCAGTGTGTGGTCCCCAACTCTATGGTTGGCACCCTATCTAGATCTTCAAATGATTTCTTCACAGTCTTTCCTTTACCTTCATCATTATTTTACACCAGTGATTTACAGGTATCCATGTATTTATTTTCACAGTATTCTGGTGTGATAGCAATTGATTATCTCCATTTTACAAATGGGGAAGTGGGACACAGTAAGACTGAGATCAGAAGTGCAATCTCATTCCAGACACCCAATCTGAGATGCCACCTGTTTTCACAGATCTTTTCAAGTGCAGAGCACTTCCATTTACATGCCTAAGCATGGCACTTTTCTTCTGACCTTATCCTGACCTCTCTTCTTGGGTAGACAAAAGAAGGGAGACAGCACCATCAGAAATCAAACCTGAAAGCATCTTGTCTGAAGTCATAGGAGAATCTGATGGTAAGGGTAGAGGAGTCCCCATGATCCTGGCAATGTTTAAGTGCCTTTATCATGAAAGTAGCATCTTCCACCTGCAGTCCATTGCCCTGTGCATCCACATCCTTCAGGATGATCAGACAAGCTACCGAGAAAGCATCCTCCAGAGAAATGTTTCCTCCATTACACAGCCTTGATTTAGACCCATCCCATGCACCAGGTAACCTAAATAATGAACTCTGCAGCCCCGCATATAGTTATGAGTGAGCTTCTGCATATAATGTCAAATACAGAAGCCTACGGAATGTTAATGGAGGCATATAAAGCAAACTCAAGTTAAAATATTGACAGATTTATTTCCTCCATTGGAAAAAAAAAACAAGCTACGTTCACTAAATGTAACGCAAGACAGTAGCAAACAGAGAGACTGGCTATGGTACATATAAAAACGAAAAATCGCTGTGTGAGGTTTTCCCAATGGCCATCTTCTTAGAAAACAGAAGATGTGCATTGGAGAGAACAGAGCTTAGAAGATCATCATTCTTCTTATTGTATGTAGCAGTAAAATATTCACATCAAAATCATTTAACTTGCATTTTGCAGTGAAGTCACAACAGGTGCCTGTGCTATAAAATGTGTCCATATTTGCTATTTCGTAGACAGCAGAGCATCTCATCTGAAAGCTGGTACTAGGTCCCAATGCCATCAGAGATGCTTCAATCCAGAGGGAGGAGGGAATGAGAAAGATCCCCAGGTGGGTGGCAAATTTTCTTGGGTTGTGTCATCTCTTGCCAGGACTGCCACCCAGCCCAGTGGTGACCTGGCACCAGTGTCTCACTGCAGCTCTACACCCGCAGGAGGCCGTAAGTCTGTCTGCACTATCAGTGTGATAAACCACACTGGCAACTTTTAATTACCTGCAGATGGGGTGGGGATGTATAGGGAAGCTGCTGTCTTATAGAACAAATCATGACCTTTCTTTTTTCCCTTACGCATCAGAGGTGATGAGTCTGTCTACTGAAAACTACAGGTCCAGAATTTTTTAAGCCTAATAGCAAGTGGTCCAAGCCTGAAATTGTGTAAATTTTTGGCAATATTTTGGATAGATTTAATTCTGCTGGGAACCCTCAATTTTGATCTAACGTTCTGTGTACACTGGCTCAGCAGAAGGTGTTAAACTGATGTAGGATCAGACCCATCATCGAGAGCAGCAGTGGTTTTATTCTTCTGCCTACTCCACAACATACTTTTGTTTAGTCTGATACCATCAGGCTTTCTGAAGTAAATCAGTGAAAGGAGAATATAAAAACGCACTGGGAACAAATAGTTTTGTTTTTTTTTCTAGAGACAGAATTTTGTTCTCATCCTTCACAATATTCTCTTTTTTTGAGATTTTAAATCACCAATCAATTATAACAGTCGATACCAAACACTGAAGCACAACAGAAGCAACAAAAGCCTCATTGTGGACAATGTTAATGAATACCTAACATTTTTTGTAACTCAGGATCCCTCCAAGGTAAGCCATGCTGAACATTCATCTGCATTTATGATTTCTGAAAATTTGAACAGATAATTATTGTTAAAACTATACTGCAATTTTGCACAATAACAAGGAAATTCATACATGATTTTAGTAACTTTGAATTAGATACTGTACCCCACAATTCTCTGTATGGAGAAAGTTTACTCTATAAGCACTGCAATTAATGAATCTCACTTTCTCAAGCATACCTCCATTACACACCCGATCAATGACAGCCAAGCTCTGCTCCTTATCTTTTATGACCCTACTCTGTTAAGGAAATAGTTTCATGCCCATTCTCAAGACATTTTTCTCCTTTTCCTATCTTCACCCTGCCTTATCAGGGAAGTGGAGGATGCAGGTGGTCTATTTTCTATGTAAACTGGCCAGCTACTTACTTGCCTGCCACCTGGCCAGCCAGCCCCTGCTTCCCAGCTTCTGGGCCAGCCATGTGCATTGGGAAAGAACTAAATTTGCCATGACTTTTTTCCAGACAGAGGAGCTGACAGGATTGTTCTCTGCTCCCCAGTCTGTTTTTGTAAGGCATCTGCTGCTCTGTGATTTGGCTGATGTCCTGACTCTCAGGTTAAAAAGTCTCTCTCCACAAGAAGAATGATTAATGGACACAGACAAATGGAAAATACTTAAGGAACCAAGCCACAAACACAATCAGCCAGGCAAACTACATGTTGATGAAAAGTTTTAGGATCAAAAACTTGGAAATGTCTGAAACTAAAGAAAATATGTACCCAAAAGCACAGCAGAGTCAGTGCAGTGAAACAACATATGCAATTGCTTAAGTATATACCAAGAGGAGAGAATTTTTATATCATTTAGGGCACACTATAGTGATATTTTGAAAAAAAAAATCCTTTTAATTTCCATTACACTAAAAATTTCCCATCTGTTACATGGAAGTTTGTTTTTCCCTTTCATTGTAATTAACTTTTTATTGAATTAATGACTCCAGGTGAGCTGGAAGTGGCTGTTCTGCCCCACCTGGTATGGCTGAGCACACGCCCAGCCTTGCCATCCACTATTCAGATGCAAATTGGCCCACTCCCCACACGAAATCGCTGGCCATCACCCAAAAAGCCTGCCAGCGACAAAAAACAAAACAAAACAAAAACAGAAAAAAAAAAAACAATAACATGGCAGGCAGCTGCTGCTGCAGCACAGAAGGGAAAAAAGTTTTAGAAAAAAAGGACGTATTTTCTCTGCTTGGTCATTTAAAAATGTGTATTTTAGGAAATAAAGCAGGTGAGTAATTATCCAAGATAAACACAATGAATTTCAAGTAGGTTACACATGGCACCTACAGGTCACCAACCCTTTTTCTGCTCGAGTAGTTTAGCTAACTTGATTCCTTATCCATAAGTGCATTTTCCTGAATAGTTGTGTACACAAATGCACCATCAGTGAATCACATCTATCAAGAAATTAGAATAAAGCAGTGAGCTGAACTGAATTTATCAAGGAGTTCTGTTAATTGCAATAACTTTGCAATCGAGCACAGAAAAATGGTAGGAGTCCTTATTTAAGGGCCTTCTGTCTGGAGACAGTGAATGAATTCCAGGCACATTTTTAAAAGTAGGACACAAAATGTAAGATGAAGACAGGAAAGCTTCTTAAAATAAAGATACATACTGCATACACTACTCTCTCCCTGCGTGAGAGCAAAAATGAATACTCTGTTATTAAGTTTCAGTCAATTCAGCTATTCTATTAAATATGAAGACTGGGATAGAAGAGAACCAAATTGAGTCAAATGGAGTTGAGAACACGATCGCAGATGTCAGAACCTTACGGACAGATTATCACTGTGCCATGCTGCACAACCTATTTTTATTAAGAGCATTTTGAGACAGTGTGGCAGCTTTTTGCAGCAAAGATGGCCTCCACCTTGCCATGGTCCCCAGGCACTGCAGTGATGTGGCCTTTATTATCCTTGAGACAGCACATGCTGTTCATTTTTCTGCAGTATCTACAAAGTCAGTACCTCTTCATGTATTTTTCCTTTTTGTGGCTTTGATGTATTTTTCCCCTTCCTCTTTAAAACCTGTTCAAAGCCTAGGTTAAAGCTCACCCTGCTGAGAGACAGATGCAGGGATGAGGTCTCTATTATCTGAAGTACTGAGTTGTTCAGAGCCAGCAACAGAAGCAAGAAAATAGGATCGTGCAGAACAGGCATACATGTCATCACAGTTAGTGAAGTAGTTACAGGTTTGGCACCGGTGCAGGCTTTCTGCTTGCCAAAGTGCTGGATGGAAGTTTAAGAAGCAAATGATTATCCCTACTCAGGGCAAAGCTGGCCAATCAATCCTATATCAATTCCCCCGATGCAGCAGCACAAGGCTGTGGTTGACTTCTGTGAGAACACACAGGATGTCTCCACTTAGCAGAAACCCACTTCTGAGCATGTCTATCCTGAAACCGCATGACTCTTGGAGGCAATGACTTCCAGTGACTCACTAGAAACAGTAACTCCATAATAAGATTCTTTTCTGGATGGAATGCAACAAGGCAAAAAATGTGAAAACACAGTCAGGAGAAACTCTAATTCAAACAGTCTACATACACTATTAATATTGCCAACCACATTTCTGGCTAACTTGTATGCTTTTCGAAGCGCTGCTATGAAGCTCAGGTTTTGCTAGGGATCGTCTCAGTCACAATTTTCTACATTTTGTACTTTGACATTGACAGTAGAATAACAGCTGCCCTGAATTTGCCTTTGGGAAAAGAGTTATATATTGATCCCATTATATTTCAAAACTTCAGCAAATCCACACGTAGTAATAGGCTGTTGTTTTTACTGTTGCTAATATTTGTTCTACAGTGGGACCTGAGAAGAGTCGGTCATGGACCAGGAGTCAGCCGTGTTCAGTACGAGCAAGAAAATGTTTTCTTATACCTAGAAACTTCCAATCATTCTAATTTTCTGCATATGATGTAAGTACCAAAGTACATTTTGAAAGTTCTTAGTGACTGGGACTTTTTAATTTGTTTGAGGCATTGAATATGTGCTGAAATGATCAGAAGCATATGTGAATAACAAAGACCAAATCTATCACAGAGAATATCTGGCAGAGACGATAGAGAAATGTAGACAGATTGATCATGGGATAATACTTATGCAATACAGTCCTGCTGGATGCCAAGCCAATACCTCAGCATGACACTGCAATGCACAGTGTGGACATAGAGCTCAGAGCAGGAGCAGTTTCCCCACCCCTGCATCATTGCATAGTGCAGATGTGCCAAAGAAGTCAACATGCAGCTAGTTGGCACAGCACTGAATTGCAAAGACTCCTGCCTGGGTGAGAGGCCCTAAGTGCAGTGCAATGGAAAAGGATGCAATGATTAGGCTGCCTTGGGACTCACCTTCATGCTCAGCCCAGCATCATCACACAAAGGAGTGGTGGATCTCTCTGAGAGTTTTGTCATATTTTCTTTATAGACCACATCAGGGGATTGCTGTCCTCTTAGGAACATGTCTTGTGACTCTAGCCACACAAAAGTTTTGAAATACCATCTATAGGGTCAAAGAAGCAGGCAGTTTGGGGCTAAATCTTTTATTATTTGGTACAGGAACTAACACATGAAAGGTAAACTATAACTGATCATAGCTATTAAACATGTCATTCAATTTGCAAGAAGGAAAGTGAGAATGCAATTAGACTCTTATTACATAAACATATGAAAAGAGAGCTACAGCATTCATGACATCAACAATTAGATAATTTTATATATTTCTATGTAAATTTACAAAAATTATAAATATGCCTATTTAGGGCTGGAGCATCTCTCCTATGAAGAAAGGTTGAGGGAACTGGGCTTGTTTAGCTTGGAGAAGGGAAGGCTCTGGGGAGACCTCATTGTGGCCTTCCAGTACTTGAAGGGAGTGTATAAACAGGAGGGGGAATGATTGTTTACATGGGTGGATGGTGATAGGACAAGGGGGAATGGTTTTAAACTGAGACGGGGAAGATTTAGGTTAGATATTAGGAGGAAGTTTTTCACACAGAGGGTGGTGACGCACTGGAACAGGTTGCCCAGGGAGGTTGTGGATGCCCCATCCTTGGAGGCACTCAAGGCCAGCCTGGACGTGGCTCTGAGCAGCCTGGTCTGGTGCTTGGCAACCCTGCCCATGGCAGAGGGGTTGAAACTAGATGATCTTTGAGGTCCTTTCTATGATTCTATGATACGTATCTATATGATACATATCTATACATATATCTACACATATTGTATCTATATGATACGTATCTATACATATATAAATTCTTTATATAATGTGCATGTTCTAATATATACATTATAATTTCCTCTACAGACAGTCTCTTTATTTATTTACATAGGCATTTATGCATCTGAGCTATCTGACTTTTGCACTGTCTTTTTAAGTCTTAACACACCTACAAGTACCTTAAAGTACTGCAGCCCACCATTAGCTCATAACATAACATTGAGATAATGTGTACTTCTTTGATTCCATGAAGGCAACAATAAAGCCTTTAATGACTTTAAAAGACAGGATTTTTACAGCTGTTTAATAACACAAATAGAGGTAATTTTCACTAGCCACAAACAAGCTTAACTCCATCAACTTCAGTAGGAGTAAGGAAGTGCATAGTCCTGGAGCCAATATTCCTGAATGTTCACTGGAAGCACTAAGTAATGATACCAGAACACATTTGGTGTCCACACATCACTGATAAGGCACAAGTGCAGGAGTCAGCTGAATAGAAGCCCTTCAGCTAAGCAGTGAAGATTTGCATATGCTCTGTGAGCCACTGGATCAGACCCATCTATTCCTGATTGCACAGAAAATGTTGAGCCTAGTTCTAATTGTAAAAACTGCCTCAAGCAAAGAGCACTTAATCCATGCTGCAGGTGGTATCCTCTACTTGCATGAGTAAAATTACTCACACGAGCTGTCTTTTGCCTCCTGTCTGTTACCTTATGCAATTTAGCAAAGTACAAGGTGGTTTGATAATGTTCAGATGGACCATAAGTTGTATTTATCACCATGATATAATGCATGCATACAGAAAGGTGTAACTGTCTCTTTTTGAAGAGGCAAATGTACAAACTATAAAGAAATAGTGTTCTTTTCAAATCTTGCCTTCCAGAAATTTGTGCTAATTTTAACTCCTACCTCTAGCTGAAAAGCCGAGACGAAAGAGGACCGAGGCTATGATGAGCACAACTGCACTTTTAAATGAGCATTATTTGTTTCCAGTTATTAAAAAGAAAAATATATGCGTACAGCCCTCTTCATTCAGAGAGGGATCTCAATGAAATGTGTTTACATATTATTTCCCCAGTGGCAAACTTCAAAAAAAAACAAAAAACAAAAACAAAAACAAAAAAAAAACCCAAACCCCTCAATGATTCTGTACGTAAATAAATGATTTACTATAGCTGCACACGAGCAATATTGCTACTGTGGCAAAATCTACTGATCCCTGGAAAGCCACCGGAGATGGTTTCCGATATGCAGAGTTTATGGGAGTAGATGCAGGCATATCCCAGAAGGTTGCTAAGGAACTAGCAGATACATGCATTTTCTGCAGATCTGACATGTAAAATATATCCCTATTTCTTGGATTAGGCAAACTGAGAAAGCTTTGTGAAACGAGATACTCACATCAAATTCTCCTTATTTTCCTTAATCAAGAAACCCCTGAGAACAATAACTATGAATAATTTAATCCTTTGCTAAAATTTGGTGCAATTAATAACAGTACTTTAAAGCTGCTAGCTTTGTATATCTTTTTATGCATAATTAAAGGGTGTTGATATTTAAGTTTTCAGCCAAGGAGAAGGCTAGGTTTGGTTTTGCTGGCAGCAGCTGCTCCTGGCTTCCCTACAATGTGATAACCTGATGTTGCCCCATCCCCATACACCCAACACACTTAGTTTTCTTCTCTGCCACCACTCCTGTGCTTTCTTCATCGTGCTGGAATTCTATGCTCTGTCTGAATCAGCAGCTGCCTGTCTGCTTCCTTCTCCCCTCTCCTTGCCACACACATTAACTGTTTGGAGCTGCAGTCAGAACACATCTCATTTTCTTATGGGTGCTTGTCACTGAGGGCATGGTTTTTGCAATGCAATTTTCTGATTTGTGCTTTCAAAGAATTCCAAATGTAAATGCAAAATAAAGTCTAAAAAACCGAGAGCTACTAGTGCATTAGATTTTCTGCTCCTGTGACTAAATGAGACCCTGGTTTTGAAGTCACCAAAGAAGTCCAGAGAAGTTCCCCTTTTTAAAAACATGCTCCAAATTTCTGGGGTAGCACTACATGCTTTGTCATCTCAGTTTCCTTTTACGTCACCAGAGAGTTTCTCTAGCACATTACTTTATTACTCTTGCCAGAGAGGAACCCTCTGAAAAAAGCTCCAATGAGAGATTCCACATCATTTTTCCAATATTTTAATTAAAAAAAAAAATTCATTTTCAGCACTTTCTGGCAATTAAGAAAAGTATTAAGTTTGGAACCAAAAGCTATGTACAAGTGATTTGTGTTTCTCCTTTAGACCAGAACTAAAACTACTGAACTCCAGGTTTGTAATGAATACGAAGATTTGTCCTTTGCTTTTTCTATAATTTAGCAAGATTTGGAAGCGGCTTAGATGGATGCATCACCATGTTAAGTCCCATCTATGTATGTGAAAACTATTACTTCTTGAAGTTTTTCAGCTCAAGGGAGACAAAAGCAGAAACATGTACATCTTTCATCAAAACAGTAGGCTGCTGCCAGCACCCCACAGCCTCAAAGCAAGCACTGCTCCCAGAGCTGGAGCAAGGACAAACTTTAAGTGTACTCTCAACTGTTTTCTCTTTTGGTATCAAACTTCAGTCAGGGTAAACTGGCAAACTGCATTCAGTAATTTCTCATTTTCTTTCCTTTGTAAAGGAAAAATAATTACAGTTTAGCAGGGGTATTGGCTGATGGGCTACGGCACACTGTTGCGTGTATTCATCCTCTCAGTTTCCTCTCCACAGCAATTGCTCCTGTTTTTCAGGCGATCACACAGCTCATGTTCCTGAAGTCCCTTAAGAAGTCTCTGTGAATTTGATGGAGACTTTCTCAGTAATTGTGGAATGAGTTGCAGAAGGGAACCTAGTCTTTTCTACAGACCCCATCTGGATTTGTGCTTCAAGAGAGTTGACTGAACAGAGAAATAACAAATTTTGTTTTCATTTATTGTAATAGAATCATGAACTGGCTTGGGCTGGAAGGGACCTTAAAGCCTACCCAGTTCCAGACCCTACCACAGGCAGGGCTTCCCCCCATGTCCGCTGCTCAGGGCCCCATGCAAGCTGGCTTTGAACGCCTCCATGGATGGGGCACCCACAGCTTCTCTGGGCAGCCTCTGCCACTGCCTCACCACACTGGGTATGTTCCTGTTTTGAGGGAAAAGCCGATACTCAAATAGTTAAATCCATAGTTATGTACTTTGAAAGATCTTTAAAGAGCCTGAATAGCTGTGAAACCAGCTGAGCTTTGGGCACAGAAAATCAAGGTTAACATTTTCAAACATGACAATGTCATGCAGTAGTGAAAGTCTGCATTCAGAAATGGCATTGGACTAGAAATCTAACAAATGTGTAGGCATCCTGATACCTTTATAACTCTGAGTCCTTAGAAGGGCTATGATGACAAGCTTTTGAGGGTTCCTAAATGCTTGAGTAACTTTTGAAACATATTTAGGCTCTAGAGGTCACACAGACACCTCAGAATATTTTTCTCCCAGATACTAAATATGTGATTCAATAGTCAGCTGCCTGTAAGGCTATTAGCTTGTTTCCCCAACCAAGGAAGGACTAATATCATGCCAAAATCTTTTTCAGGCTCTTCTCTCAGGCTCAATTTATTAATTCAGAAAAAAAAGAAAAAAAAAAAGAGTTAAAAAACAATCACCATCTCTCACAAAACATGGGCTGCCTGGGCCATTTTCCCATGCTGCAGCTCTCCCTGCTCTAAAGCCAACATCTCTCCCATAGTTCCACTTATTAATGACATTTCTCAGCTCTTGGCAAGCACAGCCTGACCCAAATGAGTCAGGGAATGGGCAGAATTTGGGAATCCCGAAGCCCTGGACCCATACAGCAGCTTCCTTCTCCTGCTGGAGTGCTTTACCTCAAACTTCAGGCCTAGCATCAAACTTTTTAGGAAAACAGCCCAGTAAATGCGTAGTTAAGCACCTACTTTGAAATCTGATTTCCAGGTTCCATTTTTGAAAACATGCCTACTGTTCTGAAAGCCCTTTGCTGAAAGGCACTGTGGGATGTGGTCATCGTTGCTGTTAAATGTTTGCATCCTAAACTCATTCTGGAAGGGAAAAAATGCGTAAGGCATTGCTCGTAACAGAAACAAGATGTCCGTATATGGGCCTTAGCTTGCTAAGCGTAAGGCATCTGGAGATGTACTGGAACTGACATAAGCTGTTGAATGTTGTCCCTGTCTCTGTTAGAGCATTTCCACTAAGACCCTCTAAATATAATAATTGGCAAGTTTACTCCAACCATGGACCCACACTGCTATAATGAGCCACAGTCTGGCACTGTCATTTAAATGACATGAAGTGCAACGATGGGTGTTGCATATGGCCAGCATGGGCAGAGCGAAGCTCCCATTCTGTAAATGGCCAGTAGTGCACAGTTTAAAGATAAATACTC
Organism: Numida meleagris; assembly: GCF_002078875.1. NCBI lineage: Eukaryota > Metazoa > Chordata > Aves > Galliformes > Numididae > Numida > Numida meleagris. The sequence continues at coordinate 61,747,793 of NC_034410.1, forward strand.
AAAGTCACTATAAAACGTGGTGGGGAAAAGGATAAAGAAGATAAATACAATGCCATGCATAGCAACCATGGGTAGAAATAAACAGAAGCTGTTTGCCTCTTAAAAATTTTCCAGATTACTTTCTCCTCAGTCCTGCCTGGTCTTGGATACTTTTGAAAGAAAAAGATTAAGGATCATGAGCTCTCAAAGTCACCCTTACAGTACTGATAGCCCATGTTTTAGGCCTAACACTGTATATAACTCAAAGCCAAGTTCAAACACTGAGAAATCCTTTAATGCTTCTCCCTACTCTCATTTAGGGGAAAACTCAATGTTTTTGTAGAGAACTAGTGAATTAGAGAAGTAGCTTCTCCCCCACAAATATACACAAACACATCAAACAGACAGGAAAGACAGACAGCCAACTTTGAAACAAAAGAAAACAAAACAAACCAAAAACAAAACAACAGGATTTTGACGAGAAAGCCATTCTGTCATCTCAAACATTGCCAGTATTTCCCAGACATGCATTAGCAGGTATTAAGCACACCAGTATCAGCCTTCAAAGCACTACCTTTTTTCCCAGAGCAGTTTCAGTTACCTCCAACTTTGGCATCATGACATCTCCTTCTGCAGTTCTTTCCACCACAGCCAATATGTTCATATCTTTAGATATCCAATATTCACCTCCCAGTACATACTGTGTCTACACCATATCTTAATAGTATGTCCAGGCATTGGCTTTTGGCTCTTGTGCAAGAAGGATGTAATCACCTACAGTCCTCAGATATTGGAGAACCACTTAAGCTTGTTTTAGTTTATATTAAAAGACCAATGGGGCAGCAGTAAATGCTTACTGTAATTACAGTAAAAGGATCATGCAATAAAGTATTTCATTTTAAATAAACCTCTACATCTTTTAATTCTTGAGAAGTTTTTTTCCATTTGTTTTTGTTTTGATCTTGTTTTGCTGCCATTTAAGTTAATGGAAGGGAAAATTTTAACACAATTCAAAGCAGCTTGTTTTTAAAGCAGGCAGAGAAAATGTAACCATTATCTTTTAGCTAGAACAACCCAAATGGGAAAAATAGAGAAGGGAAATAAAAAGTAAAACAAGAGAAAAGTAGACTTATTGTTAAAGGCATTGTTTTAATTAATTTCTACATACATCTCCATAAGTGCGGTGAAAGCAAATGGCTACTCTACCATCCCTCCTCCCACCATAACTTTGATTTTTTGTGTCATCTGAAAACTGTTACTGTCACTTAATCAGTTCTGGGGAACTTGAATTGGAAACGACACCTCACAAAGCATTTGAAAATACAGACTTCACCTGACCTAAACATGCTATAATCCAGGGCCAAATCTTTATAAATCCCATGGCTCTGCAACTCCCACTGATTCCACAAGGGCTCAGGAGCTCTCAGGAGTCAGCACTATTCAGCTGGATCATTCCTGGAATGAAGTCAATGGGAATTTTGCCAGTGATCGCATTAGTTGAAGGCACAAACTATAATTCAGAGGACTGGGATGTCAGAGCCAGCATTAAGCTTAGAAGAGAGACAGAAACTCATGAAAAGGAAAACTTGGCAGCATGCATAACTCTTCTGTTTGAGGTGGGACTTCAGCTCTTTGGGAAATAATAACCTGGAGGAGGGGGAAGACTGTAGGAACAAATCCATTTTGTGCAACTCCCATGAATATCTCCATTGACTTCAGTGGGAGTTACTTGCCTGAGTAAGGTGAGGATTTAGAGGCGAACGTTCCTACGAAGTACAATACATGAACTGTAGACATTTACAAGCATTTCAGGACTAACACCCAGCCTGTTAAAACTAGCAAATTAGCCACTTGGGATTAACCTTGCAGTATGATATTCATTATTCACCAGCACAGCAATCCAACGGAGACTAACTATGAAATCTGATATTCATTAAACCTCAGTACAGCATCTCTGTGGTGGCCTGACATGAAGCTCTGTGTGTGTGCAGTTGTGTGTGTGGTTACGTACAAGTACTACAAAAATATGATGGCAAGGAGGAGGGACGTATATTTTATAAAGGACACTAATTCAGCACAAACAGTGGCTGGCCTCACAGGGTTCTCCAGTAATGATGCCAAGTAACGTTTGTCTTCCAGGTCAGACAATTTTTTTTAATCCTAAATCTACTCATGCAAAGACACAGCTTATAGCTTGCAGATGGCTCATTCTGCTGATCTGCCAGTATTCACACTCAGAGTGTGGAATTATATCACATGAGCTAGGGGATTGCTGTCTTTTTCATGGCTTTGTTATTGCAGGAAAAAAAAACAACACAACAACAACAAAAAAAACCCACAGCTAACCAGAAAATAAGAAAAAGAAGGATACTGAATTCATATTTGTGGGGGAGTTCTTAAATTTAATTTAAGAAGACAGTTATAAAGGCAAACATGAGGTTCCCATCAAACACTATCTCTTACTCATATGTTTATCAAGGTAGCTACAAACTGAGGATGCAGTATATATTTTAAATAAAGGATGCACTAAAATGAGCAAGCGGAAGTTTCTTTTTTTCCTTTCACTCTGGAGTTTACTTACATTTTCTGTTTTGTTTTTTGTTTTTAACCATAATACCCTTTCCCCTAACAATGTCAATATTTAATAATAATTGTTACTGTTATAAACACAAAGAGCCTTAAATTCATGAATAAGATGAAGAATGGTGTATGAGTATGAAAGCTTAAATTTAATTCCAGATGAAGAATAAAGTTGCATCTTTGTAAAGCAGGAGGACTGTATTAATTCATTGGAAGTATTCAAAGATTGTACCAGTATAGCTCAGAAAGACTGACCTCTGTGATCTGTAGCCTGGGAAATAAAATAAATCCATTGATGCCAATGGAGCTTAAAAAAAAAAAGGCTTTTTTTTTTTTTTCTCCTTTGGAATATTATTTGGGTTGATAAAAGCTAGTGATGTATTTTTAATGTAGTCAGATGGTTTTTATAAAGATCTATTTTTTAAAAACTTAAGATCTAGATTTTCACAACAATTCAAGGACAAGAGAGATATGGACCTACTGGAGAGAATCCAAAAGAGGGTCATGAAGATGATTAAGGGACTGGAGCATCTCATCTCAGGAAAGGCTGAGGGAGGACTGTTCAGCCTGGGGAAGAGAAGGCTTGGGGAAATCTCATCAGTATGTGGAGCCAGGCTATTTTCAGTGGTGCACAGTGCTGGAACAACGAGCTATGGGCACAAACTGAAAAACAAGAGGTGCTGTCTGAACATCAGGAAGCAATTCTACACTGGGAGGGAGACTCAGCGCTGGCACAAGTTGCCAGAGGGGTTGTAGAGCCCCCGTCTTTGGAGATATTCAGAAACTATCTGGATGTGGTCCTGGGCAACCTCCTGTAGGTGGCTCTGTATGAGCAGGGAAGTTGGACCAGATGACCTCCAGAGGTCTGCTCCTACCTCAACCATTATATGATACATCATGTGAAAGGTGTCATTAACCGACAATGAATGGTTGGGTGAGGAAAGTGAAATCAGTTGAACCACAGTATTTTTCCCTTTTTCCTCCTTTCACTCAACAAACTAAAAATCAAACTACTCTACTCTCAGCATAACTGTAATCTGATACCTGGTTCAGTTTTTCTTCTGTCAAGAACAGTAGAATAATTGGCAAGAGAAGTGTACCTGTCCAGAAAAAAATGAAAAGGCTTTTGAACCATCATATGATAAAAGCCCAGAAAACAGTTAACAGTTTTGGTACAGAATATTGAGCTAAGAGAAAAAGAAGTGAACTATGAGGGCTGTTCCAAAAGTACTGCCTCCTATTTTATGATGTGGGCCCACAACATCAAGAGGCGGATGGGCAGTAGATGTTGAACCGTCCTGCCAATATTCCATTGCCATGTGACAGATGGCAGCAGATGGGCAGTCTGACAGAATGAGTTCTTACATGAAAGTGTGGATAAGAAAAGGTGTGTCACTGAATTTCTCCAAGTGGAAAAAATGGCACCCACTGACATTTATCAATACCTGCTGAACGTTTCTGGAGACCAAACAGTGGACGTGAGCACAGTGAGGTGGTGGGTGGTGTGTTTCAGCAGTGGTGACAGTTGCAGTGGGTCACCTCCACTAGTGCAAATTTCTGTGAGCACAGTATACAAACACTTGTTGAAAATGTATTGTTAGCAGTGGTGACTATGTTGAAAAATGTCAAATACGCAACATATTTTTCTAATACTACTTTCTTAAAAAGCTGTGTCTGCTGTTTCTGCAGCCTTCCTGAGAGATTTTGAATGGGGAGAAGCAGGTAACACCCATACTTGTAAAAACCGGTTAAAAGACTGTCTACTATATGAAAGTATTCCAGAGCTTCTGCTCTAAGAGAGGAAAATTGAGCTACACAATATACAAGGACAAACTATCTCTGAGAGCATTTTGGTACAGCCCCTGTCTAGGAAAGAAACGAGCAACAACAGTCCAATCTTTTTCAAATCTCATAAAAAATTCAGTGCACAGTTTAAGAGAGTACTGGGTCTCTTTTTTTCCCTGCTTTTATCTATGCCAGGTTACCAATCCCTAAAGAGGATAATAGTTTCTACAGTACTCCTTTGGGAGATTTCAGCTAGGTGTGGCCTAATTGTGAGATGTGCCGCCACATGAAAGCTTCTGCAGGGCAAGGAACAGAGATTACGTTCACATTTAAATCATTCCGTGGTAGGCAAAACAGCAGGATTTGTAGCTTGTAATGGTTGCAGCACCCTTCCAAATAGGTATTAAGCGACACAGTCAAGTCGGGATATGCAGAATGAGGAAAATCCATCAAACAATCCAGGTGGAAAATCATGTCAAAACATTCTTAACTCCAGTTATGAAAACTCTTAAAATGTTTCAGAAGCCCACAGAGAGAGTAAGGATCTAGCAGATCTATGGAAAAAAAAAAAATCAATGATGGGAATGGAGCAGGCTGTAGCTCTTGTTACTGTCACTGACTCATGACCCTCTTCGCCCATCAAGTAAAAAAAAGAACAGTATGAATTTACAGGGTGGGGGTTGTGAACCCTAATTTGTTAACATTTTAAAAAGAATTGTGAGATCCTAAGATGAAGGGGCTAAATTTAATGCTCATTGTTTAGGCTTTAGGCTGCCTGTGCTCAGACAAAACTCCCACTGAGACTGGGAGCTGAACAACAATTCCAGAAGTTGGTCCATTTTTCCTAGGAAAATGAGACAGTTGCAAAGTACAGTTTGCTCGCTGCATTCATTCAGTACTCTGGAGATACAGCATTATGGCTAGTTACACATCTCAGAAAGCTTCTCCAGCAATATCGCAAAGGCTTTGAATTCTTACAAGGCTAGGCTGTCTGAGTAAGACAAAGCTTCTGGCAAAAGTAATAAGCCAGTACTCCACACCTGATAAAACAGCATTGTTTTTCAGTCCAGTGCCATGACAAGTTCTCTAGTCAATGTAGATGCACAGTATCCGAGAGCTATATAAACTGCAGGTTTTACAACTACAGCAGCGAGCAATTTGCTTTGTGAGAAGGTATGCCCCAAACTGTTTTTTAGCTCAGCAATTTTCAGGAACTATCCTCCTTTCCCCACAAAAAAAACAACCTTCCTCAAATCCCAAAGGTGCTGGAATGTAAATAAGGTAAACTGAGCCCTTAAATCATCTGCACATGCATACACTACCTACAGCATTTTTGGTTGCTAACTGTAAGCAGCTGCCAATTTCCCTCTAATGCTCAGACGACTTGCTAACTGATCTGCAAGTCCCAAAAGTGTGTTATCTCTAATGTGCCTCTAATTTTGCTAAGAGCCTATTTATAGTGTCTTTTATTTACTTATTTACCTTACAACTAATTAAAGCTATCTTTTTTTTTTAAAGAAGAGAAAGAAAAGCGCGCGCGCGCGCGCGCGCGTGTGTGTGTGTGTGTGTGTGTGTGTGTGTGTTTGTGTGTGCATGTGTCCTTGGTGAGAGGAAGAAAACCCAATCTGTTCACTTAACTGGATGGATGTTACAAAAGTTCTGTTTTGCTTGGAAAAGCAATGCATGAGTAAAAGCTCCAAAACCTAGCATTATTATCTCTAATTACAATTGGCAATATGTGGCAATTATAATTATTCATTTATGCAAAATAGCTTACAGTGTGTCTCATTTTTTATTCCCTGTTAAAGGATGGCTCGACAAAAGAAGAAAAAAAGATTATAGTGCTGAACATAATTGTGCTAAATGCTCAGTCATTTTGTTTAAAAAATACTACAAAACTAAACTGCTATTTCTGCAGAGACAGAAAATAATTTAACAAAGATATATAGTATGCTCTGCAGGTGGCAATCCATCCAGACAACATATTTCCCTGAAAAAGAGAGATATTTCACAACGAAATTGAAGAGCATATTTTTTGCCATTTCTGTCTTCCTTTCAACAACAACAAAAAAAAAACCAAAAAAACAAAAAAACAAAAAAACTCTCCCTGTTTTAATCTAGCATATGCTTTCCCCGTTAGTAAAAAGCTAATTTGCAAATAGTCAGAAGAGACACCATGACCATGATAACTTGCTATGGTCCTACAATATGACACTCTTATTTTAACTGTACCACAGTACACCAAGGCAGTGGAATAATATCAAGTGCCCTTCATTAAAAAAAAAAAAAAAAAAGAAGAAAGGGCAGTTCCTGTGGAACTAAGTCTGTAAATAGGCACAACCCATAAAAGATGTCAGTTATTCTTCTATCAGGTGTTGAGGTTGGGCACTGCACAAGATCACCTACCCAACAAACAAAGTCTCAAATTCAGACATCAAGACTCCAGAAAATCATAGAATCACAGAATGGCTTGAGTTGGAAGAGACCTTAAAGATCATCCTGTTTCAAACCCATGCCATGAGCAGAGTTGCCACCCACAAGATTAGGCTGCCCAGGGAAACGATACTGATAAGGCTGTTAGAAAAAAATGGAAAGATATTCCAAAACCTGGATGAAACACACAAAGAGGCTTCAATCGTGACACGTTGCACCAGATGACTGATCTTTACTCTTGGCTCCAGTCTCAAACTGATGGAAAAATCCTCCCCCTCCATCACCCTCATTCCAGTATAAGAGTAAAACTGAAGGCAATGGAACAACTTCTGTGAAAAAGATCACTCACAGAACTAAGAGTTTCCTAGATGGATAGGCATTAAATAACTTTTTCAAAGTGTCTTAGGTTTGTAAAAATGTAGATGGCTAAAATCAAATAGGAAGCAGATTTTTTTTCCCACTGCTGATGGTGTTGATTAGAGCAGAGGAAATGGAGATCACCGTTGGAATGCATGGGAAAAGCCAAGCTTCCAGAATAGTATGATAAGTTGCACTATGTATTTAAAAAAAAAAATGGTCAGCTTCATGCAGTGGTTGAGGCAGTGGAATTTGTCTCCTGAATTAGTAAATAATGGCAGAAAATGAGGAAAGTATGGCTGATCAGTGTACACAAACTTTACACAAAGGAAACAAAATATAAATCTGGAGGAAACAAAATATGGCATTGCCATTACTTTCCACTTTGCTTTTACCATCAGACACAATAAATGATTAACACACGAGTTTGTCTCTCTTTTTCTCTCGAGAGCACATGTTTGGGTTGCAGGAGAGACTAACTAGGCCCAGCAGTGATTTCTTACTGTAATTAAATCATTATGTCTTGGTCCATTACCACTAAAATACTTCTACCCTTCATACAGCACCAGGAGAAAAATCCCATTTCCATTAAAGTCAATGGCAAAATTCCTCTGTTTTTTTAACAGGAAAATAGGATTGGGTCCCGTGTCTACAGTACATGCTGTAGCAGATAGTTCAGTCACGCATGCTCAGATATCTGAGTTCACACTTAAAACAGTGTTTGTTTAACTCAGTGCATTGCAACACTTAAAGCATGACGTACTTTGATTACAAAAATTGATTGTTTTATTGTTTTATTGTTTTATACTATAGATTGCAATCATATGGAACTGAACACTAAGATACTACATGTACCTTTGGAGCTACCCTATGAAATGGAAAGCACTATTGCCTAATTTAGCAAAGGTAGAAACAAATGGATGCTGGATCTACAAAGTACATACTGAAGTGAAGAAGGCATTCACTTGGGATGGCTGAGAGCTGCAGTCCAGCCCATTCTCCAGTGACAGCCCAGTATAAAATGGTGAAGTGTGCAGATAACCAGGGATGAAAAGACACTGTCTCACCAGTTACATTCATCTAAGCCTCTAGCCCACTTTCAGCGATTTAGATAGGTGGCTAAAAGTTGAATGCTATCACTCAGCCATCCAGACATTACAGACAACTTATTTATCAGTCATTGTCACATGGATCAGTAAGGACTGCTTATGTTAAGTAAGGAGACGTGCAGAGGACTACATATATTTTATAAGGATAGCTGAATGAAATACAGAATTTCTACCATGATGAAACTGTTATTTCTGTGTCTTTCTTCTCATTTTAAATGGAAGTGGCAACTCATCAGAAACTGAGAACTGCAAACTACAGAATATACATTAGGAAAAAAGATCTGGAAATAGCAGCATCATTCATTTCAGTATTTGTTTCAATATAAAGCAATTGTTTCAGCCTTTTTGATACCAGAATGCTTCATTTTAGTTTAATGAATCAAATTGTGAAGTGCCTCACTGGTAGTCAGCTGCTTCTGCAATGCATAGAAACATAGAATCATTAAGATTGAAAAAGACCTCTAAGATCATCTACTCCAACTATCACCATCATGCCAACTAAACCATGTCCCCAAGTGCCACACTGACACGTTTCTTGAACACCTCCAGAGCTGATGACTCTACCACCCTCCTGGGCATCCTGTTCCAATACCTCACCACTCTTTCGGAGAAGAAATTTTTCCTGATATCCAACCTGAAGCTCCCCTGGCGCAACTTGAGTCCATTACCTCTCATCCTTTCACTGTTAGCTGGGAGAAGAGACCAATCCCCACATCACTACAACCTCCTTTCAGGTCATTGTAAAGAGCATAACCACTCTGGTTGTGTTATCTCATGGCAGCCAGAGTTAAATATACAACATACTCATTCTCTCCTATAGATTGATCGGACTTCCTGACAGGCTGCATGCTCCTTATGGTATTCAGAGACTTGTAACACTCATAATATGTCGCTGAAGATAATCAAAAGAGAAATTGTCATAGGCAATTCCCCAAAAATTAGGGGAATCTTCAAGAACAATCTTAAAGGACTGCAGAACTAAGTTAAAATTCCTAATGCGATTGTAGCTTAATGCTTCAATTAATTCAGGTCAAATGTTACAGTTAAAATGAAAGTGCTTGAAATAAACATCTAGCAAAAGAAAATTTTCTTGAAAGTTTCCTACATAAAATTTCAAGTTGACAAGACAGTGGATTGTCCATCAGGAAACTGTATTGCTGGAAATTCAAACAAGCCTTGAATATAAGGTATGCTCTTCCCTCTCCGTTATAATATGATTGGCTATTACAGATAATAAAACTGATAATAAATTTTAAAATTCAAACAGGAAAAATAATTTCATTTTCACATTTCTCAAAATAAACCTACGGATTTCCAGATAATTTTTCTCCAGAGATATCTCTGCAATTTCACATGCCACATTCTTTCTGTCAATATTATCATGGCTAGTATCGGCGTCTCCAAACATTCTTCCTTCCCACTTCATTGAAGACACTAATTATTCTGACCTTACATTATTCAGAAAATTATTTTGTATTATACAGAAATTTAAATTCTACATTACACAAAAATATAGTAATTTTAGGTGGGTTTTGTTCCTCTATGTCTTCGTAATACAGCTTCCATCAGTTTGCTTCCAGCATGCCTATTTTTAAAGAGGACTGGTAAGGTAGGTCTCTTATCTTACAGATGATTTTTGGGATCTTAAATGGTATTTCTCCATAGTCTTCCATGGTATTATATTTACTATTTGCAAAATGCAGTCTGAATACTAACTAATCCATCCTCTGGCTGGGAATTATATTGTCTTATCTCAGTTTTTCATATGTGAAAAAAAATATAAAAGGGCTAATATCAGACGTGAAGAACTTTACATGAAATTCATAGGCTTTGGTGTACTGATTTAAGAAAGTCATAAGGTGTGTGTTCGGTTAAAGTGATTCCAGAGAGATTAGAGATGATCTTTTGTACAAGTCCTTTAGTTTTATCCATAGTGGCTGTACAACCTAAGCATAAACAAGCTGCTGCACGCTCAGTTTTGAAGTCTAGTGAATTCACACTCCTCTCCTAGCTCTTCAGAAACTATTTAGTTCTTTTTTGGAAATATGCAGTGCTCATTATAACTCAAGCATAGGAAATCCTTCATTATTTCTTACAACCACCGAACAGCATATCAAGTAATAACAAATTAAAGAAAGGTTAGGAACTTCCCTGAAATGTAACTTATGCATTTTTTTGCATATAATCAACACACAATGAAATAATATCAAATTTACTGATTACTTTCCAAAATTTTTTTACCCTGATAGAGAATGCTGCCAGGGGAATAGCAAATAGTTTGACTGAATTGTGCAAAAATTAGCTCTTGGAAAGTAAAGAGCAAAGTCAGAACACTAACTCATAAAAATATGCAAGCCTCAATGGTAAGCTTCCTTGAATCTTTCCATCATAAATTTCTTATCCTCATCCTTCAAAATTCAATTTCAAAAGAGCAAACAGAGTGTGCTTTGGGACTGGGCCACTCAGTGCAGGTAGCCCTGATGTCTTGCTTCCAGCAAACACAGCTCTACATTCACACTGTATGGAAATAGATATAACAGGACAGATGGGTGCAATTGTTTCCCATTTAGTCAAGGACAAAAATTCCACTGACTTCAGCAGGGCCACCCTTTCTATCACTGCCTGTCCAATTCAATAAGTATATATGCCTTTTCTTCTAAGAAGAAACAGGTTCCCTTCACGATCAGTAGTTTTAAGATGATATAAGAATGGGTATGTTTGTAATTATTTAGCTTGAACTGTACACTGAGGACTAATAAACAATTACTAGCATGGCTTAATAGTTTTCTAGAACACTGAGATAGGTTCTGAAGAATCAGAGGTTACCTGGGGAAACGTGACTGTGTAATTCTCTGGGAAGCATACAATTTCCTTGGTTTCAAGTTTGAAAACAAAGCAAAAGGATGATTTGTCATGTTTCATATTTGCAAACCAATATTCCTACACTCATGTGGTTTCCATCTTAGGCAGAGTGTAAAGAGGAAGTGAAATGTCAAGCTGTTTATTTCTGTGCAATTTTCTTATCTCAAAATAACACAGAATTTTCTAAATCAGATCTGTCTTTAATAATAGTCAGAGGAATTCCTTTGCTGGGCAATGTTGCTTTTACACAAATCTTATGATCTGGAAATAGAGGAGTTAAATCCCTTTTGACAATTTTGTCAAACCCAAAAATGTCATCTGAAACAGCAGCCTTGTTGTTTAAGGAAATAGAGAAATTGGTTTTCTTTAGTTCAGCTTGTCTACTGCTTTTTCTTATTCTTCTTTTTTACATTCTCCTATTGCAGATGAAAGCAAAGGCAGAGACAAAGAACACCTAGAAATTGACTCTTCATGATCATAAGCTTTAGTTAATGGCATGCAAAAAATGAGCGTGCTTAGATCAGCAAATTGTTCTTTACCTCCACAGAGCAAGCGTCACTGTCAGGCATGTGATCAAAGTTCTAGAAGTTGAGAAGCCGAGTGTTTTTCTTAGACACCGTAGGCTTGATTTCAAAATATAAGTGACTCAACTACATCATTCTTTTTGAAAATATATATTTCAGCATCTAAGCAAGTGCTCCTGCCTCATGCCCTTTTTAACTGTCCATTTCATAGATTAATGAAATGAAGGAATAAGGAAAAGTTCTCTATATTTATGTATATTTTATTCCAAAACTATGCTGCAGATAGAAGTGATGTCATGTTTATGGAAAAGATCCTTTCCCTAATATAACTAACACCAATTCAATATATTTAAATGTTCTTGTCTGCACATACATGCATGCATTTTCAAATGCATGTAGAAGTACACACTTCCTCCATCCCTGATTCAGAAAGAGAGAGGTTCAGCCGCAGTGGCATGGAGACACAACAAGTCTCAAGGAAAAAAGAAAAAAGTGCTCTTCAGAGAAATGAGGCACAAGAAGACTCACGGAGAGACAGATTTTTACTTTTCTTTAGCTACTTTAAAGTAAAGCAACTAGTCTAGACTAGATATTCAGGCACCTGTAGGGGGTGATTCATCTTCTTCAGAGATAGGGCTCTAAAACGAGATGTATTAGCTGCCTACTGGAGGTGCCTATCTCTCACCATTGACTATAGAGGGAGTCTAGATGACTAGCTTAGATTAGATGCCTAAATTTTAGGCAGATAAATTGTCTTGCCTGAGGTTACACGATACATTTGTGGCAGAACTACTATTTGAACCCATGCATTCTGTATATAGCTGGTAAGGAACTATTTAGTCAAATCTAGCACTTTTATTACAAAGGTTTTGCATGTTCACAGTAAACTATTAGACAAGAGCCACATGTGCACATCAAAAAGTCTGATTAACTCTCAATTAGTCACCAGTCTCCCACATACCTGAGCATATGAGCGATCTAGCTTAAATGTCTATAACAGGAGGTAAGACTGTGGTCTCAGACAAAAACAAAACAAAACACAACAACAACAACAACAAAACCCATCATCAACAGCAAAACAAACAAAAGAAACCAAAACATTCCAGATTCAATCATGCCTTTTAAACAAACTCAAAAATATCCAATTACTTTAGGAGAAATCACTTCTCATATATTTAATACTACCCTCAAATTTCTCATGTTTGTTGCCAGCAGAGGATGCAAAATATTACACGGAGAAACCAAGACCGAATGGAAAGATGGTCACATTTTTCTGGCATGCTTAGATTGAATTCCTATGGTTTGAAGAATTCAGTAGAATCCTTAGGGATAAGTATAAATGCAACCATCCAAACTCCAGCCTCAACAGGATTGTGGGCAGATAGCCAGATACAGAAACATTTGTTCACATAAAGCTGAAATTCTCTGTAAAAACAACTGAATAATTGCATTTATGAAATGTTTATGTCACAGAGGAATTACATTTATTTATACCAGCAGTATATATTCTATTTTCTACATTTTGTTTCTTATCCACTTTTCCAATCGATCAAAACATGCTGTTCCCTTAGAGAACTAATTTATGTGATAAAACAGTTCCGCTTATAATTCAAATATTCAATTATGACTCAACAATATTTTTACTTCTTAAATATGATTTTCTCTATGCTTTTGTAAGTCAGAACTATGTTCATTGTCTCTCCAGGTTTAAAGAAATGCCAAAAAATACTGAGAATAAGAAGATACACATCAATGTAAAAGTTACTCTGGGGGAAAACATAAAACCTCCTTTGCAAAATGAAAGGGCATTCAAATACGTAATGAGAATATTAAAATTTTTGTCATGAAACAGGCAAGTCTTCCATGATATGTTAATAATGTTGAAGTATTACTTAACTTTGAATAATTCATGTGTTGTCATTTAGTGGAGACTTCGTCATTTTTATATTTTTCTACTTCATTTCTGAGATACTCTCTGCCCTGGCACTTGCTCTATCCTCAAGAAAAAGAGCATAAAAGGGAGAAAATTGTTCTCTTGAAGTTTAGCTGCAACACACTAGGGTTTGACAAAATATTTTAGGAGTGTATAATGCGAACAGCCCACTCTCAGAGTCCAGTCCATGCCAAACAGAGGTAACATTCTAAATGAAGTAAAATTTCATTTGACACTTTTTCTATAGTATAAACATTTTGTAATCTCTCTGATATATTTCAAAGGTTTCCAAAATACAGAGGGATTTATTTATTTATTACCTATAAATTTATTATTACCTATAAATATTACCTATAAAACAACAGGAATTCTTAATCTGTCAACAGATTATGGAACAGTTGGGAAGGGAGAGGGAAGAGGTAGGAAGGGAGAGGGAGAAAAGAGTAAGTGAAAGAGGGAAAGGAAAGAAAGGGGAAAAGGACAGGAAAAGGGAAAAGGAGAGGGAGTCGTTTGAGTTCTTTGTGAAATGCTGCCATCTATGGAGTTTCAGTCGATATTGCTTTCTATAGCGATGTCAAGGAAAACCACAGAGCTGATTACCTCACAACGTGGTTAGTTCAGTAAACGAAGCAGTTCTTGGGCAATAAACAAGAATATAAATTATAGGCTTGGCTATAGCATTCAGTTGGCACTAGCTTCTACCACAATTCTTTCTTGGATGTATAAGCAGCATTGGTAGTTATCTACTGCAACAGTTGATGAAGGCTTTCTCGTGTTTGGTTTTGTTGAGGGACATACTGTTTTAATGGGTTGTGTTTCCCTATTTTCACCTACAATATTTTTCCTAAATTTCAGGGCACACAGTGCAAATTCTTTGTGCTATTCTCTGTGAACCTATCCCCAAGCACACTGCTGCCTGCATTCTCAAAATGACCAAATAAATAACTAATCACAGTAGTCTCATTTTAGCTCTATTATCCCATAAAAATAATGCATTTGAAGGTTTAAGAATATATGTGTAGAAACACACTAGTCCTTTTTTACATTTCTGCTAATGACAAAGCAGGAGCTGCACTTGTGGACAATATAAGCAGATTACAAGATGATAACTTTAAAGAAATAGAAGTATTAGAATCATTTGTCACTTACAACAAATGGTAACTAATTCAAATATTCTGATTTGGAAGTTGTTCAACTCCTAGGAAGATACAGTCCTTATTCAGAAACAAAAATCCAAAAATGTTGTTATGCTCGCTAGAGGACAAGATGCAAATGAAAAGCAGGAGTCATTTTGCTTACTTAAATCATGACTAAGAAGTGACATATTTAATCATGAGGATAGGCATGAGTGCAGAGGGCAGTAATTCTAAGACCAATAAAAATGGATCTCCAAAGCTATCTGGTATCCAGAAGCTGTAATGTGACGACAAGCGTAAAGCTGTAAGCAGGATTTCTGAAAGATGCCTCTTCCGGACACTGCTGCTTAGGTCTGTTTTCAGAAATTGTCTGCCCCTTACCACTCCTCTACCTTGCCACCAGCTCACTGTAGTGAAACATCACCTAGAGGAGTGCTTGTCATGGCAGGAAAAGATACTCTGGAAACAGCTCTCATTCATACCTGCACTCAAACATGGGGCCAGTTCAGCTCTCTTATCTAAGCATAAGCCATATCAAGGAGAAGTGCATCAGCGGAATGCAAAATAAAACCAAGCTTATACACGCTTATAAACAGCAGCAATGTAACTAGCAAAATACTTGCTTTCACATTCTCTCTTTCTATCTAGAGCTCAGTACCAGCAAATTGTTATCATCCTGAAAACGAGTAAAGCCACCTTCAGGAAAGCTATTGCCTCTCCCACTTTGACTTCCTCCAGTTGCTTACTTTTTAAAATGTTTCTCATCTTCATACACAACAGTGACCTCAGCGAGTTGTACTTACTAGCAAGCTGTGAAAGAGCAATCACACCTTGAGCACAAGCATCCATGGACCAAGTCACTAAACACCTGTCCCCTCTGCAGGAGATTCAACAGGAAGATGCTGAAATCAGTGGAACTATTAGTAATGAATTGCATTATATATTAAAAAAAAATTCTAAGTGAAGCTAAGCTTTACCTCCTAGAGAAACCTCCGTAGAGGTCAAAGATGAAACATTTCTGGAGAATGCCTGAAGGCAACTGTTGTTTTAAAAAATTCATTCCCCTTGTTTGACTTTCAACTCTCAAACATGAACCCTGCTTCTTTTCTTTAGAGGGAGGACAGTGGCCAAAGGTCTATCGGCAGCAGCCACAGCAAACATCTGAATTCTTCTTTCATTATACCAGTGGTGAGGCAGCCAAATTTACCTCTAGTGCTTAATAAGGAGCGGCAGCTCTACTTGCATGGCTTTTGGTGATGGAAATTTTAAAAGATGGGCCTTACATGTTTTTCTGTTTGACAGCTCACAACATAATTGCATGCAATAATCCCTCACTGCTTTTAGAATGATCTTGTTTGCATTTAACTCAAACTCATCTAAACAACGTTGGTTCAGATTTCACTGCCCACGTTTCAGCAAGTGTTTCATTGGGAGGCTTGGAAGAGTCCCCAGTTTGTTGCACATCATGAAGGAACAGCTTTCTCTTCCCAGCTCAGCACAGAGATGAACCATGGCATACGATGATACTGTGGCAGCTGTTAGGCTGTGGGCCCTGAGCTTTGGAACCATCAGACCTCAGGCCATGCCAAGAAAGAGAGACTGAATGTCCTCCAGTATCTCAACAGGACAACAAACAGGCTGACAGCAGGAGCTACAGGCAGGAGAATAGGATGGGGAATAAGACAGTGGTCTTCTTTGCTGAGATGTAGCAGCAGTTCAGATGAACATCCAGTTCCATAAGCAGGATGGGCTGAATGCAGCTGATATCGAGTTTGCTAATGCTCAGCCACAATCACCTCCTCTGTTATTTTCTGTTGAGCTAATATCAGCCCCTTTACTGAGGAGTAGGGAACATATCCTCACCATATACCTGCCCTGAAAGTGCAGAGGCCATGTCCTCACCCACCATCCTGAGAATAATAGAATGGCCTGGGTTGAAAAGGACCTCAAAGATCATCCAGTTTCAACCCCTCTGCTATGGGCAGGGTCACCAAGCACCAGACCAGGCTGCTCAGAGCCACAACCAGCCTGGCCTTGAATGCCTCCAGGGATGGGGCATCCACAACCTCTCTGGGCAACCTGTTCCAGTGCGTCACCACCGTCTGAGTGGAAAACTTCCTCCTAATATCAAAACTAAATCTCCCCTGTCTCAGTTTAAAACCATTCCCCCTTGTCCTATCACTATCAATCCACGTAAACAGTCATTCCCCTTCTGTTTATACCCTCCCTTCAAGTACTGGAAGGCCACAATGAGGTCTCCCCAGAGACCTTCTCTTCTCCAAGCTGAACAAGCCCAGTTCCCTCAACCTTTCTTCATAGGAGAGGTGCTCCAGCCCTCTGATCATCTTAGTGGCCCTCCTCTGGAACTGTTCCAAGAGCTCTGCATCTTTCTTGTGTTGGGGTCCCCAGGCCTGGATGCAGTACTCCAGATGGGGCCTCACAAGAGCTGAGTAGAGGGGGACAATCACCTCCCTCTCCCTGCTGGCCACCCCTTTTCTAATGGAGCCCAGAACATAGTTGGCCTTCCAGGCTGCAAGAGCACACTGCTGGCTCATGTGCAGCTTCTTGTCCACCAGGACCCCCAAGTCCTTCTCCACAGGGCTGCTCTCAAGGAGTTCTTCCCTCAATCTATATAAATACCTGTGATTGCTCCAGCTGAAGTGCAACACTTTGGACTTGGTCTTGTTGAACTTCATTGGGTTCACATGGGCCCACTTCTCCAGCCTCTCCAGGTCCCTCTGGATGGCTTCCCTTCTCTCTAGCGTATCGACTACACTGCCCAGCTTGGTGTCATCTGCAAACTTGCTGTGGGTGCACTGTATTCCATTGTCTATGTCATTGATAAAGATGCTGAAGAGCACTGGTCCCAAGACCAACCCTTGGGGGACACCACTTGTGACTGGCCTCCACCCAGATGTAGAACCATTGATCACAACCCTCTGGCTATGACCAGTCAACCAGTTCTTAATCCACCGAACAGTCCATCCTTCAAATCCACACCTCTCCAATTTAGAGAGAAGGATGTGGTGAGGGACCACATCAGGTGGTTATCCCTGGTTATCACAGGGGAGCATCACCTGTGATAATATGTTTAAAAATACATATATTTTTTGCAAGGGGGAACATATCTCATCATACTCATGGTCAAATACGTAAGCCCATCCGTAAGTCTACGGATCTACATCCTTGAATCTATGGGTCCCAATAAGATGTATTCCAGAGTCCTGAGGGAATTGACTGATGCAGTCACCAAGCCACTATCTCGATTATATTTGAAAAGTCATGGAGGTCAGGTGAAGTCTCTGGTGACTGGAGAAAAGGCAGTGTCACAGACATTTTAAAGAATGGTAGAAAGGATGACTCAGGAAACTCAATCTGTCACTTCACCTCAGTGCCAGGGAAGAACATAGAGCAGACCCTCCTGGAAGCTTTGCTAAGGCACATGAAAGAGAAGAGCAGACATGGGATGACCAGCATGGCCTTACTAAGGACAAGTCCTGATCAACCTTGTCTCTTTTTTATAATTGTGTAACTACATCATCAGACAAGGGAAGAGGCATTGACGTCATCTATCTGGACTTCAGTAAGGCCTTTGACATTGTCTCCCAGAACATTCTCTCCAAAGTGGAAAGATATGGATTTGATGGGTGGCCTGTTTGATGAATGAGGAGCTGGTTGCGAGATCATATTCAGAAAATGCTGGTCAATGGCTCAATGTCTGTATGGACATTTGTTGTGTCCCACAGGGGTCAGCACTTAAACCAATGCTCTTTAATATCTTTAATTTTTATCAATGTAATCAACAGTGAGATTAAGTGCATCCCCAGTAAGTTTGTGGATGACATCAAGCTGTGTGTAGCTATCAGCACACCTGAGGGATGGGATGCCATCCAGAGAGACCTAGACAGGCTCTGGCAGTGAGCCCAGGAGAACCTCATGAGGTTCAACAAAGCCAAGTGCAAGGTCTTGCATCTGGGTCGTGGCAATCCCTACTATCAATACAAGCTGGGGGATGTAAGGATAGAGCACAGCCCTGCCAAAAGGGATGTAAATATCTGTGGAATAACTGTATACAATGAATCATGGATCAGCATTATCTCACCAAGGAGAAAAACACTATATATATCAGCTAACGTGGTCAGAATATTATTTGGTCATTCTGATCAATCTGTAATGCATGCTCTTAACAAAATATGTTATCCCAGTTCCCCCGTAAGCAAAGAGAGTACATTTCCCTGTTTTGTTGGAAAGATTCAGGCTCGCATTTCCATGTAAGCTGGGTTTCTTATCTGACAAATCTCTCAGTCATTGTGGATAACTTCCCATTTCCAAACTGAACCAGTGAAGTTCCCATTGCTGAAAGTACTGTAAGCTACAGTATATGTCTTACTCGAGAATTCAGATGTCACCCACCTGCCATTAGGCACAATGCACACCTTTTTATAGTCAGCATAGCTGCCCGGAAGGCAGAACAAGAGATGAATAACCATTTCCTAGCCCATTTTATTTGCCTGTGAGTCTTCTACACTGCTGAACTGCTTCAGATATTAAGACAGAATAACTAAGACCAGATAATATATATGAGACAGTATCAAATGGCAATACTAAGTAGTAACATACATGAATAAAAAATGATTACAATAAATATAAGTCAAATAAATTAATATTTTGCTTTAGATAGGATTCTTTATGTTTGGTAACTATTGCTTGTGGTGATGATATAACACATGCTGACACCAAATATCAATTCTAGGTAAATCCAATTAAGCCCAGAAGCAAAACAGCTGGATTAGTAGTTCACTGCATAAATTATTTTTCTTCCATTTACTTTGTCTTTTTGCAAATGAGCCTTTTAACATAAAAAAATTTAGCTCTCAAGTTCCCCTTCGCTTATTAATCCCAGATGCCTAAAATGAAGAAGAAAAAAATATTTTGTTCCTTTGTTGTTCATGTGCATTTGCTGTTCAGCTCTCTGGTATAGTCTCCCTAGACTGTAGGTAGCTTTCCTTCTTCTGTGAAAAAGTCATTCTCATTGCATTTATTACTGGATCAAGATTATATTTCTAATTTTTCTTTCCAGATGATGTATTAATGAATCACTTATTTTATCTTTACCTCTGTTTCCTGATACTAAATAAAATGAATATATAATTGATGTGGCTGAAGTTCAATACATGTTCACCACTGCTTTAATTCAGTTACAGCAACACAGACCATGCAGGAGTTGTTTTATCTCATTTCCTTTTTTCCCCTTACTGTTTTCCTTCATTATATGGCTGCCAGCTTAAAAGGGAATGTAGCAATTGGGAATCAATATGAGCTACTCCTGTAAATATGCAAATAATCACAAATTGTAATCATTGATTGATTTTCAGCATTCTAATAGTGTTACATTGTGTGAAAGGGACTCTGATCTCAGTTGTGGTAGGGGAAATCTAGAGCAGCGATTCACTACTGGAATTACAATAGAGGACTGCCTCAGAAATGCATCATTTCAGTCAATGAAACATGTAACATATCTTTGCTGAAAATGCCTTTTTGTTTCTGCTCATGGTAAGGGTTGAGAACAGCAAACATGCAAGGATCAGAGCCATGCTTGAGCCTTCAAGGCTGAATGTTGCTGGCCCTGAATACGGTGACAAATACTGCAAGGGGCATGGACAGCAGGGCTCGCTTCTCAACTTACCCCACATCAAACACGCAGGTCTTGAGATTACTCCCCCCCCCCCTCCTTTTTCAGTCCCCTAAAACATAGTGGTTTAAGATTCCTTTTCCCCAAATCCTCAAGCTCTGCTTTCATGAATCTAAGATTACAGACTCAGAATGCCTTAGGTTGGAAGGGGTCTTAATGACCACTCATTTCCAACTCCTTGTTGCCAGTAGTCTGTATATACATACCTGGGATTGCCTCAACCCAAGTGCGCCACCTTGCACTTGGCCTTGGTGAACCTCATTTGGTTCACAAGGGCCCTTTTTTGAGCATGTCGAGGTCCCTCCTGATGGCACCTCTGCCTTCCATTATGTCAACTACACTCAGCTTGGTGTCATCAGCAAACTTGCTGAGGGTACACTTAATCCCACGGCCAGTGTCACTGATAAAGATGTTGAGGAGCAATGGTCCCAGGACAGATCCCTGGGGAACACCACTCAATGACTGATCCTTATGTTACATATTTTTCCAAAGATTTGTAACTTCTTCCATGCGCAGGAGCCTAATGCCTAACTTTCATGTTATAAAGGTCACACATAGACACACACAGGAAGTCCCATACAATTTTTTTTTTTTTTTTTAACTAGGAAGATGACAGAGCACCAGAACAAACTGCCCAAAGAAGTTGTGGCATCTCCTTCTCTGGAGATATTAAAGGCACATCTTTAATATGCTTCCTTGCGTGACCTGCTGTAGGCAACCTGCTTTAGCTGGGGTTTGGACCAGATGATCTCCAGAGGTCCTTTTCAACCCCTATGATTATATGATTCTGTGATTTGCAAACCATATTCAGCCCAGAGGTTTGCAGTCCGTACGAGAAGTACCAGATACAATCTATCAGACCAGCAACTGGTTCACAGTACAGACAACTGAATCCATATATATGAACATATGCTTATATACAAAATACTGAAAAGAAGAGGATTAAGTTACTTTGACTGGTTTTACATGTTTTTTGTTTTTTTTTTTAAAGACACTTGTAACATTTCTCTTTAGACATATTAAGGATCTTCAAAGACTAAACATCCTTCACTCCTTATCACTAAATATCTGTTTCCTTCACTGGAGATACAGTGAAATATTTTTTATGCTTTTGGCAAAAATGCAGAAAAATTTGAGGTTAAGAAGTGATGACTCAGTTCTATTATCGTTACCATATGTTTCTCATATTTTCCAAAAATAGGGATTTTCTTCTTCCCCGCTTTCTTCTTGTAAGAGTTACTCTCCATGTGAAGATATGCTTGAACTGGTGTGAACAGTAGCTTTTCTATAGACTTTCTTGGGAGCAAAAACAGAGCCAGAGTAGATAGAGACATTGTCTTAAAAAAAGAATACTTTCATATACAGGAATAATTATGAAGAGGTAACACTGACCTTTACCAGTTAATCTTCACAAAAGAAAAAAAATATATAGTTTTTTTTTCCCCCCCTGAAAATTGATTATGGTGACACAGAAAACATTGGCTCTTCATGACAGGGCCCATGAGACTGACCTGTTGAGGAAACCAAAGAAAACTGCAGAGCCTTGAATTCTGACAGCAAAAATTCTGTGCCTGATGTGCTTCACCAGTACTCTTGAACTTCCCAGTTCTTTCCCCATTTGCAAGTAACACAAACAGTAATCTTGTAAAAAAAAAAAAAAAAAAAAGGATGGGGAAAAAAAATCTACCAGCCATTCAACTGGTAAAAGCCTTGATGTTTGAGGGAAAAGGGGGGGGGGGGGAAAAGGAGAAAGGATAAGGGACTATAGAATGAAGCAGCCATTCATATCCAATTCCCCAGTTTACACACTAGAATGAATTTCACCTTACATCCTTGGCTGTATTGGTAGAAAACTATGTATTTGATACAGGGTGAAAATTCAAATAACTACAGAAATAGCAGCTGGCAGTTTCAGCTAAATTAAACTTGCTTTGTGGGGAGGGCATGCTACCATTTTGTTTATAAGCAATATGAAGAGGAGACAGAAATCCATACAGCTGCTGCCTCAGTGGCTGTTCATTCTGTGCTGGGTAGCAAAGGTGAACAACATAGAACTAGATGAGTAAGATTACACTTGGAGTTTGATTAAATTCTCATGACAACTTACTTCCCAAGGAAAAAAAGTGCTTTAATCTGCATATGAAGAATGACCTGTTGTTTATGGACTGAATGAAACTGGAAAGCTGGGCAAATGACAATGCATGGAAAAATGTTAGACATACAGAGAGGTATCAGGAAGCAGAGCAGTACAATGAGGAGAAGTGAACAAATTTTTCATCTTTAACATTAAACCAAGTACTGTGTTGTATTATTATCCATATGAACTCGTATATTTTCACAATGTTCATTGAATAAATAGCTGAATCTGGCTAAGGCATCTTGGGTAATCATTTAAAGTTTTTTATTGACAAAAATGTTAAGAGCTTCCAGCACTTATTATTTATATTCTTACCTTTAGATATCAAAAATATACAACTTTCTCCATTGAAATTCATGATTCATAGATTAAACCAGTATCTATGATAGCATATGGACTAAATACAGCGATGCTGTGATGGCTCTGCACAATTACCTGATGGACTTCCACTCTGAATTTGGCATTTATACGGTAAGAGTATCTGAATGTGCATATTTAAAATGTCATTGTTTTATACCATTGATTGATTACTAGCCTAAGTGACCTGAAATAACCTCTCTTCACATAATATCACTTATTTTATTACTACCTATTCAATTTTGTCTAGCTTCAAAGGAAGTAAACTAAGTTTTATCAGTTAATATCCACCAACTTTTATCTAATAAAAACATTACTTTCCTTTTAGGAAGCCGTGCTCAAGAAAAAAGGAGCTGCAAATATTTCATTTTCAGTGAAAAAGCTCCCAACCATCTCTGTTTGTGATATCTCAAAAAGCTATGGGCTAGTTATTTTTCTCTAGTATCTGTGTACTTGTGATACTGATATCGATACTGGAAGAAAATTGTAAAGCTAGCAAGTACTCCACAGTGTCATTGTGATAACATGAGGAAAAAATTAAAGTGGTGTCCCTTAAGACGCAAATGTGCAAGAATCTGTTTGGGGAAACATGGTACGAGGTTCAATGCCACATGGCACTTGTAACAACACTACTACTAAACTGCATCTGGTAACTTAAAACTAGACAGAGAGAAATAATAGCATTTACTCTTGCAATGGTGGCAGAAAGTCACAGTTCTAGAGACAATTATCAATACTGAATTTTTTTTTTTCTGTTCTTCTCTCCTCAGTTACAATACAATTCCTATATGTTCATAATGGACCAAACGCAAGGGCTGCTCTGAAACTAATGCCACCTGTTTTCTTATGTTGGCTCATGATATCAGAGGTGGATGTCCGTGGCATGGCAGTGGAGGTTAAACCTTCTCACCAATATTCCACTGCATTTTGTTGCTATGTGACTGGCGGTAGCAAATGAGCAATTTAAGAAAATGGCACCTGACATAGAGGTGTGGATGAAGCAAAGGCGTGTCACTGAACTCCTCCACATGGAAGAATTCCTCCAGTGCACCCACTGACATTCATCAACACTTGATGAACTTTTCTGGAGACTCAACAGTGGATGTGAGCACAATGAGGAAGTGCATGGTGTGTTTCAGCAGCGGCAACAGTGATCACCTCCACTAGTGCAGATTTTTTTATTTATTTATTTTTTAAGAGGAGCATGGCACACAGGTTCTTGTTCATGGCTGGTGAAAATGCAGACCTAATTATGGCAACTATGTTGAAAAATAGCTTTTTGTAGCTGAGAATTTGCTCTATCAAACAGCATTACTGTGCTTTTTGCATCTGTTACAGTTTCCAAGGAAATAAATAGGAGGCATTAGTTTTGGAGCTACCTAAGTACTTGTGCTAGTGTATGAAGCCCAAGAATGGTATTTTGTGAACTAAGCATCAGTATACTGAACAAGGATCTCAAAGATGTATGTTCTTTTTCCCCCCAACATCCCTTCCAAACACTTTAAAGTACTTACAGAGCAAATTAGCCAACACTGTGGGTGTGTTTCATCTAGAAGCAATATGAGCTTCCTTCATCACAGCCTCCAACATCGCTCTCCTCTGCTTTTTATGTCTTCAAAAGAGACCCCTTCCTTGAAGGAGGAGGGATTTCTTTCACAGCTGTGATTTAGCCCATAATGAAATATACATCCCTATGGTTTCTTGCCTTAATTTCTTAAGAACATTCCTACTTTAGGCTACATTAACAACTCATTTTTATATTTCAATAAATCCTAAATGGATAACAGCTGGTGATCTTTGATTTATTTTAAAACATCTTCTTGACTACTTTCTGAAAGTAGAAGTCCTCGATGCTTTTGCAAATGGAATCAGCAACAATTATTTCATGTAGAGATCCTTATTGGGCAGATTTTTTTTTTTTTTTGGCTCCAGATTCACCACTGCAAGTAGAATATTCAAAGAGGAGCTCTCTTGGATCTATCAACCTCAAATGGGGCTGCAAAATTTGCTAACTGTACAAACCCAGATGGGTATGGTATGACATGTAACAAATGATGCTATCAATATTCAATCCTGTTTTACCTCCTTACTTGCATCTGAAACAACTCTCAACTACCTCTCACTGCGCCTTACTTGACCATGTCTGTCACCACTTCTGCACTCATACAACAAGCCTAGCAGGAGTGGAGGGTTGATCACAATGACAGCAAGAACAACTTCTGTTTTCTGTATTCCTATACTCTGTTGACTCATAGCACTGGCTTTTGTTTCACCACAGCAGTTTAGATCCCTCTCTAGTTGAAAAGTGCTTTATTTTCACACCTCAGCCCCAGTGATTATTACTTCAGACAGATAAACCATTCAGATTAGCTATTGTTAAGATCAGAACAGTTAAGTAGCAACAACTACAATTTATTGGTTTATTTCTATGCTATGAATCATCAATCAGAATGCAAAGCTGTTAATCAAGCCTCCCTCTCTGCCAAGTATTTGCATGTATATATGTATAAAACTGCTTTTATATATCACATTTTCAGCATTAAGTCTATTAAACTACAACTAATACGTAAGAAAGGAAGCTTAGTATACTCTGACTGTGCAGTTTAGAAATGAAATCTTACCACAAAATATAGTTTATATTAATTACTCATGAAAAATGAGTTAGCTGGTAATGGTAAGTAATTATAATGCTACCTGTTAATAAAAAGTGTGAATGTACATTTATCATATCCATCAAGAAACAACCAGCAGATATTTTAACACATAATTCCAAAGAATTATCACAATGGTCTTTTTATTTCTTATATCTAAATGAACTGTATGTACTTGAAGGCTGGCCGTGAAGAAAAGATCATTTCTCTTTATTTAAATAAAATTGTCAGTGCACGATTAAACTGAATTTACTCTAATTCTAACTTTGTTAAGTTGTAATACTCACAAAGCATTCCAGTAAGTTTCAGCAAGTAATTAAAATGTATCAGATACTAAAAAAAATGAAAATTCCCAGGTTTTCATGACATCAATACTACAAGTACAGTAGTGGTGTAATGCTACATTGTGATGTAAATTACAGTGACAATAGTAGGGTAGCAAAGATTTTAGCTACAACAAATGAGGACAAGCCCAAATGCAGGAGCTGTGGGTGCAGAAACAAAAGAAGAAAATCTGCTTACCTTTAAGCAGCCTCAGGTAGGCAGAGATCTCCAGATTATATACCCTTGTGTCAACGGTTTACAGGCGTTAGGCCCGATTCCGTGATGAAGGGGATGGGGAACCCACGGGCCCACGTCCTGGAAAAAGGGGAAAGGGGAAAAGGGTAGGGAGATGGCCCTGAGAGCAAAAAACAGCGGCAACAATCTGAGGAGAAACAAACTAATTTACTAAATAAGATATCGGAATGCAAAACAACACACTATAATACAATATAATTACAATTTAAGCTGATAAATCCAATACAGAGAGAGAGAATGTCCCAAAATCAAGGTAGGCCTTACTCTACTACCGACAATAAGACGGCTGAAGAGCGAGGTGCTGCCAAGACAAGAGACGGGCGGAAAAGGGACGAGGTCACGTGATCTGCAAGTTTTTATACTGCGAGCTTTTATCTTTTCCCTCCGGCTGGAAAATGGTAACAGAGGAGCAAAGTACCGTGGGGAATGCAGTAGTCCTTCTCTTCTGAGAACCAGGTACACTCACTACATGATGTTATGATGTGGAGTACCAATAACCGAAAATCATGAAACCATTACCGTGTGTAATGCATGTTAATTATTGTTTGTTTGCATATGTATATTGACATGATGTAGTGATATGGGATGGAATGTCATGGTTTCATAATTTTCGGTTATTGGTACTCCACATCATAACATCATGTAGTGAATGTACCTGGCTTGAATCATCAGGAATGAACCCAGGGTCACTTTGCCTCTACTGCCAACCCTTAAATGAGGTTTGGGAAGGAGTGGATCTTGGCTCCACCCCTTCCAGTCACTCAGGTACATTGCTTGCACCTGAGCTCCCCTGGGTTGGCCCTCCCTTCCTCCCAGGTGCTCAGTCACTGTTTCAGGCCATGACTCAGCATTTCCACTTCAAGTGGAATATTTTGAAGTATTTTTAATACTAATTTAAATAAAACAAAACCACTTAAGACATTTTTGAAAGTTGGTAGCCAATGTAAACCGTATTCTAAATCATTAACAAAGTCTCATCATTGTGCAACTGAGCATTAAAATATAACAGTAATGAACAAAACTATTTTTTGGTGTCGTGTCCCTCGCTCTTTCAGTTTAATGCTTGCTCTATGCATTAGCAAAATCTTGAGGTTCTACACCAATCTGGTGTGGTTACTGACATGCTTTTCAAAGTCAAGTTACACAGCTGACATCAGTAGAGCCAGAACTTTACCCACTACATTGAATAGATACTTGGAGGCAAAGCACAGCCTAAATTACTGAGGTAATCAGAATTTGTCTTCTTGCCACAATTTGGAAAATGAAAAGGATCTTAATCGATTGCTTACATCATGCCGTCCCATAGTTAGCTTTTGAAAAGCCCACTACAAAATAAAAACAGGGGATATAATTAACAGAAAGCAGAAAAGGTCTTTGTACTTTAAGCAGAAAGAGGAAAACAAAAGAAAGATTCAACATAGTAGAGTTTTCAGAGGGTACTTTTTTCAGGAGACAAAGAAAGAAAGAATGCAAGCAAGACTGGCTAAGTTTCCACTGCTCTATTAATAAGTTTTCTTTACATCTTACTTATCTAGAATCATATTATTTTTATGTCCAAATGCCAAGAAATCTGGTTTCTAAAATGCCAGATTTTTTTATTTGATTTTATTTGATTTCATTAGGGACCATCAGCCTAGCTGCTTAAGTGCCCGACTACTGTTTGCATTTAAACATTCATTAGGGAATCCCCAGTGGGTTCATACATTTCACTGAGGTCCAATTACAGTGCCACAAAAGCAGTTTTTGCAGCAATTAGCTGATTTTTCCTGTTTATGTTCTGTCTCTTTAGGAAGAGGACTATTTTGTGGAGGTCAGATTTTTAATTAGGCGCAATTTAGGGCCAATAAGAA
Source organism: Numida meleagris (assembly GCF_002078875.1). Classification (NCBI taxonomy): domain Eukaryota; kingdom Metazoa; phylum Chordata; class Aves; order Galliformes; family Numididae; genus Numida; species Numida meleagris. Next base: position 61,775,757 of record NC_034410.1, read on the forward strand.
AACTGATAATTTACTAAATGGCTGTGGTGGACTTAACTGCTCAGAGCAGAGGTAAATAACACAACAGGGACACCAGGAATAAGCTCTCCCGGTGTGCACAGCTCAGAGCCCTGTAGTATAAGGAATAGATTACATGTTAAATGGCTGTCAGGGCCTTCACTGCATTGCCTATGTCACCAATTGACCTAATCTCAAGAGCCATCATGTGATTAGCAATGGGTATAGGGAAGCCAGTCTGGAACAGGTCCTGCAGAGAGCTATTGGTTTCAGGTAGTTGCAAAAAGATCTCTGAGTGAAAGAAAAGAAATAAATTAGACTTCACTCACCAAAGATTTTCCAGCAACTTCCTCAGCTACTGCGTTCTGTGAAACCAGACATATTAATGCATGTATGAGAAGTCCTCATAGTGACTCTGAGTATGTTTTTACTACAGTGGATTACCACGTGTTAACTTGTACCTCTGTGAAGGTCTGTATTTCTGACTTATTTTTTCTACTCATTGTGTGCACATTCCCTTACACCTTGAGAAACTAAGAGTCATGACAGATGATGAACAGTACGCACTTATTATAAGTAGGACCTTAAACTTGTGATCTCTGTTGATAACTTCAGATGCTAAGCAAACTTGCCACCTAAGAATTTTCCCATCTAAGGACGATGATAGTTGAATTTCAGACATCGTATCACAACAAAATTTTGGAGAGGCTTATAGCTGGTTGAAAGGTTGCCCTCTTACAGGAAATGGGTAAGGAAAGGCCAGAAGGTCACTGCATTTTATTTGGAAACCTTTGACCCAGCACTCAGCTGGAAAGTCATAGCAAAGCACATAAAAAAAAGCAGTACAGCAGGAAGCATTAGTTATGAAGATAGAAATTTTGTTGCCCATTATCATTTCTGGCAGTATTTTAAAAAACACAACAAATATTAGGGCAGAAACTCCTGTACCTTCCAGTCAGAAGAAAATGTTCAATTTAGCAGCAAATGCACACACAAAATGTGTTAAAGACTTGTGTCGGAGTGCATTTTAAAAGCTTAACAACAGAATAATTTCAGAAAACCTGACATCTAGCTTGAAACATAGTAGACATGAGAGCAACAAACCAGAGTTTAATGAGGGTAGTACCTTCTGAAAGTTACTACTCCACATCACCATTTTAGTCCTTTCCATTGAAATTCCTTACCATAGCACTGAGTCAAATGTTCTACACAAAAATTTCACAAAACAAAACAAACAAACTAACCAAAAACCACACAGAATTCTGAAGAATACATAAGGTTTCAGAAATCTTTAAAACATGAAAATCTGTTACTAGTCAGTTACTCTCTTTCTAGTCATTTAGAAAGAGAACAAGCATCACCTTTTAACAATTAATCTGGTTTCCTTGTGCAAAGAAAGAGGATTGAAAGATGCTTGCTAAAAAAGAAATTAAGCAGTCACGTTTTGAGAACCTGAAACCAAATTTCTGACCCCTGGTAAACGCAAGGACATCTCTTTAAGACATTCTGGAAGGAATCTATGATATGGTGTATAGATTGTGAGTATGTGGTCTAAATTACCTAATACAGTGTAAGTTCTGTTCAACACTGCATCCTACTTTCACTGAGGATTCTTAAAACAATAAATGAGTAGAATGAAGGCAATGCCATTTGGATTGTCTGATGTTATTCTTTTTGTCTAGTTGAGCATGCCTAGGATTGAGGAAGGCCTTTCTCTTTCTGGTTTTAAATGCTTTCTCAATTTTAGAGATAGATTTTGGGGCTTTCAGGCAAATGAACAAGCTTTTTTCAGTGTTTTTACAAGAACACGATACAATAAGCAACACACATTGCAACATTAACTCCTAATTACTTTGGAAACCAAATTTCATTTGGTGTCCAGCTTGGCTTGCAAGGAATTCATGATGGTAATTAATAATAATCAGCCACTGAAGTAATTTTGTATAAATAATGTGCTGAACTGTGTCCCAACAGGGTTAATACAAACACATGTACTTCAGAATGAACTCAGACAAATGAAAAAAAATAATCTTTTGAGTGACCGAGTTTCCTACTTTTTTTTGCTTAGCTGTTCCCTCAGATTCATTACCCATCATATCTCAAAGTCCAGGTTTGTTGTCATTAACATAATCAGAAATGCAATTTTCTTCACACAAGTTGTACATACAGTGAGCTGATGGCAGCTAGCTGATAGGTGTCATCCACAGCAGGTAGTTCTGGTGGAAAGACAGATACAATTAAGTGACAAGGAAGTATTGCTATTACTGTGAGAATAACTTCCAAATCCATGAGATAAAGAGACATTTTCACATCTCAGAGAGGCATGTCAGCTCACGCTGTCAAATATTCCGTTGTTTCACTGTTCACATCCTTTGGCACGGGAAGAATATTAGAGCAATAGGAACTAGAGATAGAAATGAACAGTTAAACCATAGGATCATGTGTCAGTTCAGGTTGGAAGGGACAAAATTTAACCTCCTGGCAAGACAGGGTCAGATTCACTTATGTCATTCTCTTGTGACAGTATATAAATAAACTAATTCAGCTAAAATAATATACATTAAGTATACTAATTATAGCTATTAAAAAGTTACACAAGTTAAACCTGGCTTCTTATAGAAATGGTGCCAAGGGGATCACATACTGTTTACTCTCAGGTATTGGCCCATTTCATGCATATTTTGCTGAAGGTTTAACTTGATCCACACAGGGGAAAAACATCATGACCAGCCAGCCCAACCACAGTAAAAGTTTCAAACAAAACTTATACCTTGGTACAGCCACAATGAGCCAAATATCAAACACTAAGCCACAGAAAACCAGTCTTCATGTATGACTTATACTGTTTTCTTGCTTCCTTTTAAATGTTCCATCTCTTCCTTAGATGGAGATGGAAAACAGCAGGTCAGGTGTACTCATCATCTTCCAGTTAACTAGAAGAACAAAGCACTGGAAATCCCATCAGAAAGGGGATTTTCTGGTATTTACAGCTTAGTTTGGCTACTTGAGGTGGTCTCAACAAATCTATCTATTTGTGTACATTCTTGGGCCTCCAGATTTTCCTTCTGAATATCAGCTTCCAAGTGAGTCAGGTGCATAGTCAAGAGGCCAAAGAAGGCAGCATAACTAGGAGCTCTACTTCATTATCCAGCTCTGCTCCTGGTGAAAACAATGCAACATTCCCAAAGACTTCAACTTGAGGAAGACTTCAACTTGATCAAGTCCTGGAAAGCAGTGTTGAAATAACGACATGATGAAGTGGTTAACCACTTTTTGCAGATATCTCTTTTCTTTTGCAGTACTGCAATTGAGGACCCCAACATATCAGGGTTGTTATCTGCCCTGGTGTGTTCAGCTGTGCAGCTTTTTCCATTTTACAGGATTATAATTTTGGGGAATTTTAAAACTCATTAGGCACCAATACTGCATACAGACCTTATTAAAAATTCTTCATAAAAGGTTTTATCTAAGTTTAAAATGACATTTGGCAGGTTGTTATACAGCAATCCTGGTTGAGATCATCTGATATTTAAAAACTAAATGAAAATAGTCAACTGTTTTATTACTGTAACTGCACACTTCAAAATTGACTGGTAAGCATCCACGCACCACTAGAGATGTACAAGCTGTACATCTTCATAAGTAATGAATCAGTAACCATGTAGATAAATACAAAATAATAAGTACAGAATATTTGTTAGCATAATAAGAGCCTTTGAAGGTTCTTCTGACTTCAAGCAACAGAGGCAAGAACAATCTTAATTAATAACAAATAATATAATCAAACAAAATAATATGTTATGTTGAGGTACATTGCAAATATGTGCAGTGGTATGTGTTTATGAACAGAAGTTATGACAATTTTGGACAAAACATTCTCACATGTAATGATTTAATGCTAGATGTGAATTGTTAAACACGTAAAGAATTTGCTTAGAAGTATATAGGACACCTATATCTAGTATATGTGTTTTGGCAGAGTCAGAATATTCACTTTTATTTGAAGTATTTTCACTACTGCATTTTGTATAGAGAAATAAAGAAAAAGAAAGGAATTTCCTTTTCCTTGCCTTCTTGCTGTCATTACATGAATAGTAGCTATCACATTCTTATCACTGATCTGCACATTAAAAAAAAAAAAAAGATGGTCAAATACGCATGTGTGCTCAAGTAGTCAATTTGCAAATATGATTCATTTGCCTGATTTAATTTTCTAAAATTGCCCACTGACCTTAGTCCTTATTCTGGGCTAACAATCAGTATTTTCTTTAATGAACCTGTTTTCAATAAAGAAAGAATTAAGGGAAAGAAGCAGTGGGGAATTGAAAAAAATTAACAGTTTAGCTGATCTGCTAAATTTTGAAACAAAGAAAATAAGTACAGTCCGAGGCATAATAACCTTTAGATACATGCAAGCCAGAGTGCTATTCTGCACCTGAACCATAAAACCATGTACTGAAAACAAACTTCACTGCCAAGTTACATGCCAAGGAACCATTCTAGATTTAATGAAATTGCATGGGATGTAGATCAGTCCAAAAAACTTTGGTTTTAATTTGAAACTGACAAAAATTTAGCTGTAAAGAAGCACAGCTGCTATTTAATACTGCGCTGTACTCTGTATTGATTTAATTATTTTAATTATTATAATCATCACATGGGTTGTGTTTCATCCCCATCTTTTTTTTGCTGAAATTGTTTCATCTGTTGTTTTCAAACCAAAATGGGACCATGATTTCAGATTCAACAACACAAAGCAATTCAGCATTCTTTGTCTATAAATTTCCCTCAGAAAAGAAAGAGAGACAAAAAATATCAAACATCATCTAGATACCAGCAAACTTCTAGAGGTTACACGGTGCTCCGTGTGAAACCCCAAGTGCAATATTAGTACAATATTACTAGCTAGAAAACCGACCACTCTGGAGAGCAGTCCACGAGGCTGTAGCAGAATAAAGTAGACGCAGCTGCGAGAACTGTGACTTTTGACATCAGTTTTGCCACTAAACCAGACAGGAATGACTGTGCTTCCTTGATTTTGCAGAGAGAACTCTGTTTCCTGCACTGGGAAGAGGGAGAAGATCCAGCCATATGAATAAAGTGTCTTTACAACAAGACCATGCCTTTGTTTCAATTTCATAATGACTAAAAGTAATGTATCCATTACAAAACCATCTTTCCTTTTCGGTCCTGTCTCTCTCCTCCGTGCAGGTGCCCAATCTGAATTTTCAGTATGTTTCTGGGACAGTGGCTAATCAAACTGCATCTACCCTAAAAAATGTCTTAAGCAGCCTGCTTCACAGTATCTCCTTTTTACCCAATTTCTGCTTTTTAAGGTGAAACAAAAAGGCAGTGAAGGAGTTTTTGTCACTGGAAAATACATGCAAGTGTTCATGTTTGTACATGCATGTTTGTGTGTGCAGTGTTGTGTTTGGGGATTTTCTGGCTGAAGCCCAGAAAAACAGTCTGGGGAAACAGTCTGCAGGTATTTTCTTCTGAAATGTTTGTTTTTCTTTCTCACTGGTTTCAAACATGCTCAGCATATCAGTGAAACAAGAGGTAAACATAGAACCCTCTCAGATTACATCTGTTCCCCAGGCCATCTCCAAAGCAAACATTGGTCTCCCAATGAAAAATACAACTATTACCCATTATTGGACATATCCAGTCATTGCCTGACCACCGAGTTGCACAGTTAATGAATCTGCTCATTTCTAATAAAAATAAACCAGACAGAGGAAGTGGTCAGCTAAAGCTGAACTTGTGGAGAAGAAGAAAAGAGATTTAATAAAAAATTCTCAAGGTTGACATTTCCTTTTTTTATTTGAAACATGCCTTTCTCGGGAATGACATGATCACTTAGATACTATTAGCAAAGCCACACACTGGCGCCGGATTTTAAGATCTTTACCCATATGACTTAATTTGGGAAGCAATAAAAACCAGAAGGGAAATTCCTCTGGTCCTGTTATTTCACAGTTCAAGCATCAAATTAAAGTATTTCAAAAGAGAGCATAAGAGTATATCAGTCAAAATGAACGAAGCTACTTCTTATAGCACTAGCAGAAACAATATTTTAAGATTGTATCTCTATTCCCCAGTTCCCTTCCCATCTCTTCAAGTTATTTAGGAATCAAGTCAGTTTATATATAGCAGTGATCAAGAAAACCTCCAGCAGAAATGATCTTCAAATCACATTTTTTTTAAAGTGAAATCTTACAGGAAACATAACTTTTATAGGAAACTTTTAAGAGAAGAAGTCATCTCACACAGAGATGATTCCCTCAAAATTGAAATATTTTCTCTTAATAGTGAATCAATATTTCTGCTGAGCATAATTCCAAACATCCTAAGCTTAAAAAGATGTAATTATGTAGCTCTTTAAATCTACTCAAAATTATTTCGAAGTGAAAGTGTGGATCAACATCCCTGCTTCTGACTCTTTCGATAAAATTTCTTAAATTTTAAAATCAGACATTGACCTTTCTTTTAATGTGAATTTTGGTTATGCAGACTTACTTTTCAGCAAGAAAACTTTCAACGAGAAAAGGTAATTTGCTGGAAGAGATTTCTCTATCCTACAAAAAGCACAGAGAAACTACAGCAACATTGTGCTTTCATTACATTTTTCCACAAGAAAAACCCTGTATACTTTCAGTTTAAATTTAATTATTGAATGACATAAGGAAAAAAGGATGGGACAAGTACAAAAGAGAAACAAAGAATGTAATTCACTACTGCTTTCTGAAGTTTCAGGTTTGTGTTCTTCAGCAACGACCTTAATGTCTTGTGAATGAATTTATCAAATACAATCAAAGACAGGAACTGAGCTTCCATTTTGCAAAATCTGGCATACTCTTGTGATAACTGATGGTCTAGCTTCATATAGTGAAAACTCAGTAATAAATATCAAAAGAAACCAATGCAGTGGCTTTTTCTGAACAGTTAGAATGGCAAGCAGACAACACCAAACCCACAACCCAATGTCATCAATCAAGAGTAGTTGTCATTGCTTGAGACGAGTGGCTCTCACTCTTCGGCCTCTCTGCATCCAGATCCAAAAATGTTCCACGTCAGCTAACTACAACACTGGTAATACAGAAAAAGGATGTGATGTGGAAGTGTCTGACCTTTATGAATGCCTTTTCTCCTATCACAGATTGGTCCAGTCAGCCCTGAAAAAAAAAAAAAAAATCAAGCCAGTGTTAACAATGTGGCCTTAGTTTACCTGAATATCTCAATGTGTGAAATGAGCGAATGCTCCCCTTACCGCAACCCTCTTTGGGCAACGTGAAATCCTAGGTCCTTTTATTCTGTTTCACTACCTCTGAGCAAAGTGCAGCTGATCTAATAGCTTTTTCCCAGAGGAAATTAAGATAGGCTTTCTTCTCCATTTCCCCCTTCTGATTGTGCATATCCAAAGAGGTATATAGACAGAGAGCAGCACCAGTGACTGGTAAATGTATCTTATTTCTTTTTCTGCCTTCAAAATATTGTTTGTGACATCATATTTGTAAAGGTAACATATGTTCTTTCTCTTCTCCCTCTCTGTATAAAGATTTTCAATGAATTATGAAGTTTTCTTACTGTTTTCATCTCACTAACTTTTACAATATGAGTGAGGCTGTCAGCTGACTTACACTGGCCTGTCTTCTTTTATTTCAATAGAACCACTACAGGGAAGTTGAGCCCAAGACTATGGTTTTATAGACAGTCATCAGCAGAGTATATTGTTGTTTCATATCGTTCAAATCTAACTCACTCTTTGTCTTGTTATCTTCTTTAGCAAGTCAAAGTATAAAACATAAATGATTGGCAAAAGTTAACAGTACATTTCTACTTTAGCTGAACAATTTACATGACATTACGGGGGAAAAAAGATTAATTTTCCAAGTTATAAACAAGCATTATTTTGCAATCTTTGGCCTGTAACTGAAAGATAATAGTTTTAATTTGCATTCAAATAAAGTAAATCTCTCAATGTAAAAGACTTTTTATAGTTCCCATAAACCAGAAACAGATTAAAGTATAGACAGTGTAAGGAGGACAGGAGAATAAATCAACCAGACAAACAAGACGATAAAAAAAAAAAAAAAGGAAAAAATAATCCTTTCTAAATGCTTCTCACTTAGCTTCACAAATTCTGTGCACCACTCAAAAGCATCCACTCTCTAGGTTTCTGCCATTGAAGTCTTGGCTTTAGCTCAGATGACAAAGACCCTTGTTTAGGGACATCAAGCCTGGGAGCCTTGGGTGTACTCCAACTTTCTTCTGGTAATTTTGAATCATTTTACTGGGACATGTCACCCGTCTACCAGGAAGGGCTAAAATACCATCAGCTCTTTAGCTCAAGTTCTTAGAAATATCCCAGTTTTATACCTTTCCTATGGCACATGAAACGTGAAACAGATGATTTTCTGTTTTGGAAAGTGCAGTGTTCCCATGGTTTCCTCTGAAGTCAGCAACAATTTATTGTCCTGAAGCTTTGAAAAGACCTGCCTGTTTTTTCCCCTGGGGGAGGAAAGTTTGGAACAAAGTATGCATCACACTTATAACTATTTTTGTTTTTCAGTTTGTTATAGTTTAAGCTGATACACATGAACAGCTCCAAGAACAGGGATCAGGAACAGAGGATACCCATCTACAATTCAGTAACCAAAGCAAAACATAAGTAAGCATAGCCTCATATTGCTTCATATGAGCCAGACTTCTGAGTTTTCCCAGTTCCTGTTCACTGCCCAATGCCACCTGAAAGGTCAAGCTGTTTTTCCCTCACAACCTGGGATTTAAGGCATTCACATGGGAGATGTGCTTACACATCTCCTTTGGAAGGAGGGGAATGCAGAGCTTTGCCTCTGGATGAGTACATTAATCACAAGGCTAATTTACAAAAGGTTTGCTTTACCTGCTGGCTATATTTTATGAGAGTTATCTCAACTCAGACCTTTGAAAGAAACACTCTTAGGCCCCTTCCCTCAGGAAAGGGTGCCAGTCTCTGGATCTTGTACAGGTGATACAGACATTCCAGCTCTGCAGAGCAACAGAAGTGAAAACCAATATTCTGTTGAGAATTTTGACCTAGTTATCTACATTCACCTTCTTTCTTTTTCTTTCCTTCTGCCCTTTGGAGAAAACTACTTCTTACTAGAAGCTATACAAGAACCATAGGTTGTTATCTGGCAGTTTGGATACCACTTAGAGCAGCTGCTACCCTAAAGCCTAAAATGGCACCTAGAACTAATTGGGCTTAGCATTGGGTTAAGTGCAGATAATCAGTGTCTTCCAAGTTTAAAAATAAGAGAAGTGAAAGTCTTAAAGTGACAAATAATTTGAGAATTCTAGTTAGTGTTAAATTATGTTACAGTGTGAAGAGTATTGAAACCAGGGACCAGATCCATGAAAGCCCCGTTCTATTTAGCAGCATAAGCATAATTAGGGAATAATTTTTAATGATGCAGTTATTGATTAAATATCATGCCTATGTTCAAAGGTATACATTTTCTAGCCAGGACTGTAATTCCATTACACTGTAAAGAGAAGTGTGGAATTGATCTGCCCTGACTGAGCTAGGAGCAGCACTTGTGTGACTGGGATCTTCCACCAACATAAATCTGCTCCAGAGCAAGTTTTGAGTGAAATCATTAATGGATATGGCTCAGTGCATTTTGTCTGGCTTCCTCTCTCGTTGAACAGTCTTTCTTAAAATGCATGCACCCAGTAAAAGCGAAGCCTAATAAAAAAAGATTTGAGAGATCCAAAACTCTGTTTTCCCCAAGGGCATGTACTCCCATCTCTCATTGTTATAATCAAGGGCTGAATTTGGCTTCAAACCATGGTGTCATCACCTGTGACAACAAAGACTGAGGAAAGGTTTTGCCTTCTGTACTGTATGTTTCAACACAATGAACAAAAAAGCAGCAGTTGGGGGATTTTTTTTTTGCAACAGAAGATCTTAAACCGCTTTAGAAACAATGTGGGAAACTGTTTTCTGAAGTCAAAATTTAAAAGTTTGATCTGTAGTTCTTAAAAATATATCCCATAATAAGTGGTGTGCCTTTTAATTAGAATGAAGAGGTTATGTGGTATTTGATCAACTGGAAGCTAATAAAAGCAGAAGTTTCATGAAAGCATACAAGTCAAAAACAGTTCCTCGCTACCTGACTAATTATGTGTGTTAGGAAAAATGTATTTAAGAACTTCTGTCACAAAAAGCTCTAACAATATTTGGCATTATATTGTTTGGACTTCCACCTTTATGAAAATGCTGTATTTTCATTCTAAGAGTATGCCTCTCTCTTTCATTCTCTCTCTCTCTCCCTCTATTTAAGACTGCTTCTAGAATTTCTTCTAAAGAACTTTCTAAAAGAAAGAAGGGTAATTGTCAAATTCTTCCTGACCCTGTAAAAGTCTGGATTTGGGGACTATATACTCAATGAACAAAACAAAATTTTTGTCTCCTCAGCTTTATGAGCAACAGATTCATTGACTTAAAGCTGAAAATTGCAATTTTTAAAATGGAAGGGAAACAGCAACCAAAATGACAGAACTTTTGCAGTACCTAGTCTCCCCTTGTATGCTTACTACTAAGGGCAATGCTATTACTCATGTCCTTCAAGTGAATTGTTTTGATGACTGAAACTACAAAGCAAATCTTGGCTCCCTGTAAGAAACTATCCATAAATTTCATACAGAAAATAAGTCATTTTCTTCGTACTCGTACAGCATAAGAAACTGTGCAAACTGAGGACAAGATTAGTACTGAAAAGCAAGGAACAGATGATGGAGTAGGAGGAGAGAAAGAGAAGCAGACTTGGAAAACAGGACAGGCACTTTTGGATGACCCAGAGGAACATTCTTCTACTTCAGGTAGAATAAAAACCTTCTAAACATCTTGTTCACATGCATACAGATGCAAATGAACAAAACAAAATGGAAACAAATCAAACAAGTGTTCAGCCTCTTATTTAGCTAACTAAAACCATACTGGCATTGTGAACCAGATCAGCTTTGGATTTCTCTCTTGGTATATAAGTTGTTTACAGCACAGAGCACAACAGAAAAAAGGAAGGTGAAGGTGGTGGGATACAGCCCACTGCAAACACAAGGATAAATGCATCTTGTTTGGAAAAGAGAATGCTTTTCTTTATAAAAATGGAAAATCTAACCCTGTTAATGTGGCTTTAAGGCCAGTGTCTGTTACACTTTATTAAAACTGTAAGAATTAAATACAATACAAAAAAAAACCAAACAGATTTACTTTAAAAATTGTTAGAGTAAAGCAAAATTGACTATTATTTAGATTTCTAGATATAGGACAATAAAATGCAGAGGCCCCATCTCTCATTGCACCTGAATGGCCTTTGCAGTGTGTGCACACAATGGCAGAGGTCTAAATACAGCACTGGTATAAGTGGGTGCAACTGCAGTGAAACAGTTTATCCAACATCAGTGGCAAACGCAGCACACAACGTTCAGAAGGAAAGGTTTTATAAAACAAAATAGAATCTGCTGATATGGGTCCCTTGAAAATTATTTAATGACTAGAAACCTTTGAGGGAACAGAACAGATGAAGTTCCTCAGTGGTCTTTTACAATAGCCACTCCACTAATGAACATCTGGAGTCCGTGCTGCTGTTTTACTTTTATACTATCTAATCCATATTGCATTAGGCCTTTATGTGTTCATGACAAACTGGCAGCAGACTGCCTTAAATAGAAAGAGAGGATGAAGACAATTTTTCCATTAACAATACATTTCCCTTTGGAGTCTGAGGTACATTATTGGTTTGTTCCAAGAGTAGAAACCCCAAGAAAACTGCCTTCTATTTGTGAAACATTATTATTATAGCTTCTACCTGGAGATTTTTCCTGAAACAAAACACTCAAAACTATTTCTGTGTATACACTGAACTAAGATACCACATACGAGCACCGAACCACCATAAGAAGTACTGAAAAAAATCATTCACATAAATTACTTGGTTTGAGGTGTGTGGCTCCCACTGATCTGTCTCTCAATCAGTTGCTCCTAAAAGCACTGTAGTTTCAGTTGAGCCCTGGGTGTGAAATAGCAACCATGTGGCTCTATACATTACACTCTGTTGGGAGAAGGTAGTGACCACAAGCCACAGTCCAACCTGCTCACAGTGGTTGAACCACAGAGGTTTCTGATTGTTACAGTCTCACAGCAGTTGAACAGAGAAGACGTCTTCTTCCAGTGCTTTAACATGGCCTGATTGTGAGGCCATTTACATGAAATACCAAAGCAACACCTATAAAAATTTTTCTAAAAATGTGCTCTGCTTCCCCACTGCTCTCTCTGAAGTTCCTCAGCAAGGAGGCAGCAGCTGTTGTCCCTCCCTCACAGCATCAGGGTCCTTCCTGAGACCACCTGAGCATCTCCCTGAGGCTCTCAGTTTCTTCATCAGTAACTTACCCACAGCAATCTGGTGACACTCACCTCTCTGAATCACTGTTTATATTGTCTTCTTTCCAACAATTAGGCTATAAATAAAAATCCAATCCAATGCTCATTAATCAGAAAAATACAGGGCTTGTAAATCTGGTGACACCAAGCTGAAGATTGTGTTTGTGAGGATGTTACTGAAACCTTTTATTTGCTGCATTCAGCCAAGCCTGTTAAAACTCTCTGCTCACTACTTTCTGTTTTTAGTTTATAGGTATTGATTCCAAAATTCCACTCTTAAATTCCAGTCTCATTCAGTTGTTTAAGTATTTCACTTTTCCCTTCAGCCTACTCTTCATGAGTTTCTCCACAGATTTTAACATCTGTTCTTTTGAAGCTCATTGTGATACCAGTTCATTACAGTTAGATCCTCCACGCTCCCCTGGAAATCCCACGTCTGTTCCTATATACCAGTGCCCCTTCACTCCAGCCAAGTGCTCTATGGCTTTGATATTTCATCATAGATTCTCTATGGTTTTCAATAATCAAGCCTTTTGAGTTTCAGTAAAGGCCTAAGAAAAGTCTTCTTCCTAGCTTTCCAAAAGTACTTTTTTTCTTTTTTCTTTTCTTTTTCTTTTTGGCAAGAAAGAGTTGTCGAGAGTTCTCACTCTGAAGCACAGAGGAAAAAAAACTTGCTCTGTATGGGGTAGTGCTGTGTGGGGCTTCAGCTCAGAGCCTTAGCTCTGATGGTAGGGAAGAGAGCATATTAGTAGTGTATCTCTCTGCTCCTGCTTTTCTTTTTGGCAAGAACTACTACTCTGAGCCAGCAGGTGTTTAATGCTATTAAATTTATGGGTAATGAAAGCTGCTGAATTTTAAAACATCTGGTTAACATAAATTATCAGAACTTTTTTTGCAATGTAAGGCTGAAAAATGGTTTTGAAATCTGCAGAAAAGCATTAGCAGCATTGACAAAAATGCATTCATTTTTGAACATTTGACCATATGACTCTGGGATCCCACAAGTATCCTCATGTTCACAACTACAGTGCTCATAGCATGTGAGTTAGGAAAAATGAGGAAGGTTGGCAGCTGCCAAATCTCACCAACACTGGCTTTTCAATGGATTCCAGATGCATCACCTAGTCAGTCAGAAATTGTCAAAACCCATCATTGTTTCTCATGTTGTGTGCAGTCTCCTGGATCTTGTTCTCCAAGGTTTAGTCCATGCTGTTCTCCCTTGCTATGCTCTTGGCCATAGTATCTCATGGCTAACACAATGTAGGGAGAGGGAAGAGAACAGGGAGGAAAATCTCAAGTTGCAGAAGTTCATTGACTCCCATACTGTGAAAGAGCTAGTGAACAGAGTGAGAAAGTAACACAAAGGGTATAAAGTGCTTTGAAGTGTTTCATTTACTTTGCAGACAATAGTTTTCACCGGAGTAGAAATAGCATGAATTTCTGAGACACCGAGGACTTGTGGCTCAGTGAAAGTGAGAAGGGAAAGTAGCCACTTGAACATGACCTGTACGTGATCTTTATCTTGGAGAGTCTTATAGGCTGTCCGGCACTGCCACAGAACTATTAATGCATTTCTGTCATCCCAAGGTTGGTATCACTTAAGGTGTGCACTCTTCAGGCTAAAAATGTATGGTCATGACTTGATAAGTTCTGTTGGAGTAGAATCAAGTGTTGCAATTAGAGCTGCCCCATCAGGCTAAGCACATGGTCTGTACAGGCCTGCCAAGAAGAGCAGAAGATGAAACATGAGATCCACATCCAAGATAGAAATGAAACTGCCATTGCCTGTTTCTTGATGCTTTGCTTTTCTCTAGGATACTCTCTCCTGCCACCTATTTCCTTTGTGGCCCTTATTTTCATTATCATTTTTTCTCCATTCTTCAGGATTTGCTAGAGATTAGAATTGATGATCTCTGAGAGAAATTTTAAGACCACAAATGTAATATACAGAAGAAATACTGCAGTGGTTTGTTAACAGCTAAAACCATCAGCACATGAGAAAAGAGCCAAGGAAATAAATATGTGATTCTGCTAAATGCTTATTTTAAGAGTGTGTTGTCACACTGAAGTGGCTTGTGTAAACTAAAAAGATACATTTCTATCGTGGGTATTCAGAGTTGTCTGTTCTATATTATCAATAACATGGGAGATAAGGAAGATGGAAGACATAACTGTCCTTTAGCACAATGTAATATGCATAAGATAAACTCTTTCATAAACAGTACATACCACATACACAACTAAATATTTTCTCTGGTATGACTGAGGCTGGAAAAGTAAACTATTTTCAAATGGTCCTGATTCAGGGGAAAGTCAGATGCAAAAAAAAATATGATGTCTGGCCTCTGTCTTTACGGTAAGCTGTATTTGTCCAGGATAAAAGCAGTGTGAGATAATATTACCAGCTACAGACAAGGAGCAGGCTGAAAAACTGGCTTCATGTTCCCTCCTGACCACCCTCAGTCACATTACAGCTCTGATTTCCCCATGTAAGAGCAATATATATATATATATCAGATAAGCCTGGGACTTTCCAGGTCACCTTGGTTTGAAAGTCTGTTAATGGACTTGAGCATTTCCCTTCTGTGGCTTTGCAAATCTCAGCTGAGCACTTTCCCCAGATGACCACATTTTCCTCAATGAAGCAGCGCAATCTGCTTTCCCTGCTGCAGCTGCAGAACATCTGGGTGGGAAGATCCTTTGGCCCCAGGACTCCCCAGAGCACAGTGTGGTTACTCGAGTGGTGCACAGGGAGTATGATTTGCCTCTCTACATTTCCTGTTGTGAAATTTTAACTTACTCTGATTGTTGTTTGTTTTTATATGACTGCCAAGCTATTGGAAGTTCTCCTCCTCCCCTCGCCTGCCCGGGATGTTGAGCACACACACACACACACACACACATATATTATTAGAATTGTTATAACTTCAAATAATTAAGACGCATGCTTTGCAATAAAAAAATCTTAACTTCTCTGTGGAAACTTTGCAGTTAACTTTAGCTCCATACACAAAAACTTAACTTTATGTGCTATCAAAATTCCCAATTCAATCAGTTTTTAATTTTCAAATTTAAAATGACTTTTAACAGAAAGCAAAACAAACACAGGGAGTTTCCATTGGCACGTACCCTTCACTTTTTCCAGCAGTTTTGTTACCATCCATTCCCTTAAGCTACATTTCAAATCCACAGCTTATTTTTCCTCCTGTTCAAGAGAAAAGAATCTAGATGTCATTTTCACAACTACATGAGGGTATCTATCATCATTCTTTCTAAACAACTACTTCCTTTCATTATCCACAAATCCATTTCTACTGCTAAATATAGTGTAATGCAGAACAAACCCCTATACAATAGAGAGGTTACCTCATCTAAAAGTCAGTCTTCTTTGTTAAATAGCAATTTTCCAGTACTTTCAGTGCCTGAATAATATCTTCAGAGCTTAAGGCAAAAGATAGTACTTGAAGGCAGAATTACACTTATTAAATAACGAACACTCCCAAATTATTCAGCGAACAAACTAGAAAAATATTAGGCTGCAAGTCACAAGCTTACATTCTCTTACAACTCTTTCCCCTCCAAATTCACAAGTTATTTTGCAATACTAAAATTTCAGTAAGCATATCAAATCTATATGAAATTTAAACTTTCTCAACCAGCAACCAGCCCTCTCTTCCCCTTCCTTTCCAGATTGTCAGACCCAAACAGTGCAGGGCTACGTGGATGACAATCCCACATGGCTGCTGCAAAATTTTCAGCAAACCTCTATAGTACCACTTCAATCCCGAACAGAACATAAGCAAGAACAGTTCAGTCAGTACAGGATTGTTCTTTTCCTCATTGTACAAGGCACGTATGCCCTTTGTGCAATGTTACATACATGCAGCAGTGATTTTTACACTTTGATGTAGGCATGCTTACAGAGAAACAGGCTGCTAGCAACACTGTTATTTATGACGGCAGGCTGCGTTAGCATGCCTCACTCTTCAAGCATCTAGGCTCCGCTTTGCAAGGCTTTCCTGTTCAGGATTCACAATAGTTGGAAAAGGTGAGAGAAATACCCATTTCAGCCCTCCAAAGACAGCAGCGGAGTACCAGCAACCCAGAAAATGGGCTGAAAGGACTCATTTGTTCTCAAGGACCGTTTTGGTACAGCAAGGTTTAGCAGTTTGGCTCGAGGGTTAATCTTAAATCAGCTCTTTAATCAGAGGTTGGTACAGCTGGGAAACTGAGGCACAGATGCACAGGACACTAGAATAGATACAATTCAGCCCTATCACAGAGACAATTAAAGAGTGGGGAATTTAGGAATCTAATAACTCGTATTGGAATTTAGCCAAGATGCTGAAGCAGATGCACAAAGCTGTTGCAAGGATGCTTTGTGTATTCTTTATCATTTTAATATCTTATGTTATACCATATGCTCCCACATTTCAATCATTGCAATATAAGTCACAAAAGAGGTAAAGGAAAATGTTGACAAAACATTTATAGAGATTAAACTCCCTAAGGATCTTTTGGGGATGGGATTTTACAGGCATTCCATTTTCAAAATGCTGCTAGACTTAAATAATCCTGGGGAAATATTCCTTTCTCCAGGGAACAGTCAGAAACACAAGACATAGACTTTGCCCAGCGATCGAGAAAAGTCCACAAACCAAAGAAAAACAGGGGAGGAAAAAAAAAAAAGACACAAAATCTCATGAGAAGGCCTGTGGCAAGGAAAGGAAATATTCAGAGCAGGGGACACCGGGCCAGGAAAGAGCATGGCCGGGGGAATGTAGCCAGAAGAGCACCACACAGCTGTTTCCTATCCCGCTCCCTCTCGTAGTGCTTTGTCCTTTTGCTGACTCTGGCTCTGTCTGCTGCAGCAGGCTTCCTGCTCTTGGTAGATTTAAACAATCCCTCGTTATTTGTTTATATGCTTTTGGCTGTTTGCTTTGCAAAATGCCTTTTAGTATCCCCACATTTCTGTCTCGTCTTTACCTGCCATCAATTATAATCCTCTTCACAAACCGAGTTCTTCCCTTCCTGTAAAGAGACGTGTTCAGCTTTTCCAGAATGTTGCCTTTACCTACACCTATTAATTTGCAATGCTGCTCTTTGAGTTGCTCTTTTTTTTTTTCCTAGGGGTAGTCATTTATTACTCATTTTATGGGATGTTTAAGTAGCCCCCATGCTGAGCTGCAACACTTTAATTTCCTCACTTTTCACCTTAACATCTTTTTTACTAGCTTCCTCATTTTTAAGCCTTCAATTTAGTGCTCAATTTAGCATCAGTATACTGGCGCTCAGTACAATTCATCCTCTGAGGACACTACTTGGAATTATATTATTACTTAAGTACATCTACATTAATGTCACTTTGGTGTGACTGCATCGCAGTGCAGAGATACATGAGCTTGCTGCACCATGGCCAGCTCAGGCCAAACTGCCACTGATTGGGCTAAGGCAGCAAGCACTGAGTGCAACATCTGCTCTGAGTTCAGAGGAGTCACTGGGAGCTTTGCCCCCGGAACTTTTGTCCAGATATCCAGTTTTACATGCCATGTATAGGGGTGTTCCCAATACCGAAATCTTGGGCAGTCTGTGGAAGCAGTGGTGGTACTGAAGGTTAGGAGCTATGCTTGAGGGTTTTTTTTTTTTTCAGTTTCTTGGCTGCATGTGTGCACTGTTCAGTCTGCATTTGCTTGGATATAAACCTACAAGAACTCTTAGGAAAGCAATATCAGATCCCATTTTTTAAACCTCAAGGAAAAGAAAACGGAAAGGGGAGGATGAGGCAGGTTCTCATGGAGGATACAGTCACATCAACAAACAGTGCAGAAAGAGAGCATTGAGCAAAAACTCAGGGATACCAATAGCTCTGAAGGCTTGTACCATACTGCATGTGAACAAGTCTCATGGAAGACATTCCTGATGAAATTTCCCCCAAATTTTGGAAAGTGTTGATTTTGTTACAACCCTAATTTCTGAAGGTTACTTTGCATCCTTTTTTTCATCATAATTTTATCTGTGCTCTCTTTAGGAGCATGGCCTTCCACTGTGGGAATTTATTAAGTGCCTCTTATAAGATGACACTAATCTCTGTTTATCCTGATTCTAGTTTTAAAGCAATCCCTATTTCAGTTTTATGCCTGCATCTCTTACTTTTGCTTTCAGATGAGAATTAACCTGAGCACTCAAAAATAAACGAAGAAAATAGGGTATCACAGCATTCATCATGAAGTGCTTTGTTCCTCAGACCACAGTGTTGCCCAGTAAAGCTGGGTACTTTATTTTTAGAAACCAAAATCAGCTGAAAGTTCAAATTTGCATTTATCACAAAGACAGAAAACCCAAATTTGACTTCTTTTCCTTTTCTTTCATATGAAGTCATTACCAAATATATTGACTTGGAACCCCAGAGATTTGGAAGCAGCCAGATTTAGAACAGGAATAAAAATACTGGGATTTTTCAGCAATAAAACGTGAACTTGAAGCTAAGAAAGAAAAAAAAAAAAAAGAGTGCCAAAAGCAGTTGTAGAATTGAGATTGATGACTTTGCAAGTGGAAATAATGCAGTTATGAAGTTATTAACAGACTTGGAAAATATTTTAGACTCAGCATTAAGAATTGGTTCTCCTTTGAAGTACAGACAGGGAAGGACCAAACCTGCAAGGAATATAAATCCCCATTTTCTCTGGTAGGAAAATGGCTAAAGTATAAATGGAAGAGCAGAAGAAGGAAAACAGGCAAAATCACAGCTTTGATTTAGTCTGTCCTTAAGCCCTACACTAAGCAAAGGTATGAAGATCCCCGTATGGATGAAATATATTTTCACTCCTGTTGGCATCACAGTTGCCACTGTGATTGGGCCAATGTTGCCAAAGGCTGTGGTAAAGGGAATGGCTATCCCTGCTCTGGTCCTTCCTGGAGCAGCAAGAAGCCAGAGGCAGGATGGCAACAACCAGTGCAGCAGTGACCTTACAGACCATACAAGAGCCAGGGAAGGTGTGGGACAGTGGGAAGAGCAGCCTCTCCCACCAGCTCCAGCTCCAGCTCCAGCTGGCTCAGCTTGCAGCCAAAGCAGAAGGTGAGCCTCAAACCAGTCTGTGAGTCTGACCCCAGCTGCTCCTTGATTGCTGGGCAGCTGCTGCCTTTCCAATTACACGTTGAGGAGGTCTTCAGCATCTCTAAGGGAAAGAAGGGCATACTCAGTGATGCAGTCTTTTAGCACTATACCCTTCCCTGTTCAAAATATTCAACACGAAGCTAGAAATGCTAAACCTTTCCTTACCCAATAATCTCCTTAAAAAGACATCCCAGATCCAGTTGCATTATGATGCTTCTGGTAATGCACAGCCTTAGACAGCTATGGACTTATGTTCCAAACCCTATCCAAAATGTGCCATAATCAATTTTTTTAGCTCATAGGAGATTCAAAATTCAATCGACTGGAAGCCTAGGCAGGGGAAAGCTATGTTTAAACATCATCCCCTGCATGCCTGCAGAGTATAATACTTTTAAAAAGCTCATTTGACATATAGAAAAACATTTCACTATCCATAAACACAGTAGCTGTGTGTATAAAAGAGCAGGTAAATTAAACTATCTGAGTGAAAAAAGAGCTGAACAACAGGAGCAAAAATCAGCTGAATTGAAATGAGCAAAAGTTGAAGCTCTTTGTATTAAATATAAAGAGCAAGGCAGGAAAAAATTCCCTCTGAAATATTCATGTTCTGAAAACACACTTTAAGTATATAATATAAATCCCAGTTTTTCACTTTTATCAGGTCATGACTTAATCCCTGGATAGGCACATTCTGACCCAATAGTTCTCATTGTAGGATCAGGGCTTAAATGACCTATTTGGATCTTAGATAGAGCAGCTGCTCTGGGGAAACCCGAGCTCTCTGAAGCATCTGTCTTCCTTAATGGAAAGCCACTTCCTATTTGTTTACCTGCAATAGGCTGCAAGTGCCATTACAAGTGTGCTCAGGCCAATTTCGGTGTCATGTCCTGCGATATAAAATTTTCTTTGATTTTCTCCTTTGGCTTCAGTCAGGAATTTTCAACCTACTTTCATTTTCCTCTATTCTATTCACCAAACATTAACAGTAGGAAACCTAAAACATCCCCAGTGCTACTGGAGTTGTGAAAAAAGGAGATACCCAGCTTACTGAATTATTTCCAAATACTACAGTAGTTCTCCATGCCTCTCTAGTATAGAGGGGAAAAAAGTGAAACCTAATCATTAAAGGAAAACCTGTTTGGATTGCTTGAAGTGTGAAGGTCTTGTGTTTTGTAGTCAGAAATTACACTTCCTTACATGTCTGTTAATCTGATGCAGGTTTTTCATTTTATTTTTTTTTTCCTCTCGCTTTTAATTTGACATGCCAGTCAAAGTTAACATTAGGGAAAACAGCAAATATAAACCTTGTCATTTATATACCTTCATGTTGTACACCATAATAGCTCTCATCTTGGCAAAAGTCAGCAGATTGTTCTCTGCTCTCAGGAGGAAATAGCATTCATTTTAGGTTTTAATGGAGCTTTAGGGTTATAGTAACTCGAATTAAACTAAATCATCATGAATTATTTCTGAATCCCATGTTACGCGTTCTCTTTTTTTCCCTTTGTTGGCTTATGACCATGTGAGTTTCAGATGCTGGCAAGTTGTGTGCTAAATAATGCGCACCCATAGTTTGGAGGGGAATGGGAACACCTCTGAATGTGCCAGCAACGACAGGAAGCCTGTCCTAGCACCAACAACATAAATGTATGTCTGTTATGGTCCAGGATGATGATTGTGTGGGCTCAGGGAACTGTTTCATCAGTGGTACAACAGCTACAAGTATAAATTCTCATGCAGAGGTACTTCCATCAGAACACAACCATAGCAGTGTTATGCCTCATAAATAAATAAGCAAAGAAACTAGCCATAAACTTTGGAGGAGTATTCCAAAATTGTTCTAGAATACCTTTTCTGATGCTTAAAGAGCCAAGAATTCAGATCTATCAATAGAAATATTCAGGCCATGTTTCTCCATTTATTTAAAATCTCCAGATTTGATCAGGAATGGAAATGAACAGACCATCAGCTCCACCACCATGGTAGTGCAGAAGAGTGTGCACTCAGTATGAAAGATTAGTTTTAAAGCTTAAATTATTGCTACATTAGCCATAGCCACCCAAAAATAACCTTATTTTAATATATTTCTCATGAGGCTGTCCTTTCTAAGCTGTGGTCCTGAAAGATTTGTGTGCACTTGCCATCATGCTTCTATATCTGAGGGGTATTACAGACCTGCAGTACCTCTAGATGACATTATTTGGACTCAGATAGTCTAATGAGACAGTAGATAAGATCTACTTCTTATGAAGAACTTACAACCTGACATGTCAGATGGTTTGAGGAATTCCTTTTCATCCAGACATCTCATAGTTTCTGCATCCTCTCACTACACTAGGTCCAGGATATAATGTTATTGACTTCAATCTAAGAATCCTTTTCAATTAATTGGAAAGTTAAAAATGTATTTTGTACTGTAGCTGTTTAAAAATCATGAGAGATTCAGAATTTCATCAGATTTTTACATTTTAGCAGTATAGTTTGATTAGTGTACAAGTGCAAGGTCTTGCACCTGATTCAAGGCAACCCCCATTGCCAATACAAGCTGGGGGATGAAAGGATTGAGCCGAAAAAGACCTGGGGGTACTGGTGGATGGGAAGCTGGACGTGAGCCAGCAATGTACCCTTGCAGCCCAGAAAGCCAACTGTATCCTGGCTGCATCAAAAGAAGCATGGCCAGCAGGGTGAGGGAGGTGATCCTGCCCCTCTGCTCTGTGCTGGTGAGGCCTCACCTGGAGCACTGCATCCAGATGTGGAGTCCTCAGTACATGAGAGACATGGACCTGTTGGAGCATGTCCAGAGGAGGGCTACAAAAATGATCCATGAAATGAGGACAGGCTGAGAGAGCTGGGGCTCTCCAGTCTGGAGAAGGGAAGGCTCTGAGGTGACCTGATAGCGGCCTTTCAGTATCTAAAGGAGAGCTACAGGAAAGAAGGGGACAGATGCATTAGCAGGGTCTGTGGCATAGTACAAGGGGAAATGGTTTCAAGCTCAAAGAGGGTAGATCTAGGTTAGATAGAAGGAAAAAGTCTTTTACAGTGAGGGTGGTGAGGCACTGGAACAGGTTGCCCAGTGAAGTGGTGGATGCCTCGTCCCTGGAGACTTTCAAGGTGAGGCTGGATAAAACCCTGAGCAACCTGATCTAGATGTTGTGTCCCTCATCACTGCAGGGGAGCTGGACTAGATGGCCCTTAGAGGTCCTGTCCAAGTCAATGGATCTATGATTCTGTGGTTGTGAGAAGTTATTGTCATTCCTTCTCTGGTATGTGATAAACATTTATTCTATACTAGATCACAGGTTCAGATTTTGACATCAGTTTAACTTAAGGTTTGCAGGTATATTTTGTGAATGGATGTTCTTAGTTAAAAGCCATCCAGAATGAATAAGAAACAGGATAAATAAATTTTAAGTTATCTACATTTGACATGTTGTATTTGTTATATGTAATTAGCTGTGGAAAAACAATCGGAGAACAAAATACATGTAACTAGCAAGTTATTTATTGCTGTGGATATTCAGCTACTTGGCACTAACTACATATGTGCCAAACCATTTATAGATAAGGAAGAACTACTGGCTTTCTACCAGAAACACAGCTTTTGTGCACTCAGCATAGCTCCTCACACACAGTACAGACTCCTGCCAGAACAACAGCATAGCTTTGGATAAAGAAAATCCAGACACTTTGGAAAGCCAGCAGGGAGGCTTATGCATTCATCGCACATCCAGCATGGGAGCAACTGTAACTCCACAGACTAAAAAAACACAGTTTTGACAATATTTGCTTAAATCTATCAAGGTAACTTAGCAAAAATTGATTGTACAATAGCAGCAATGTATGTAATTCCCTGGTTACTCCCACTGCCCTTCTACATGGCTGTGTCTTCAGCTGGCTAATGACAGTATGCTTTTATCTCATGGGATGCTGTGAGTGAGGCCACTTGCCTCAGTCTTACTAGGAACTTTCTCACTGTGAGAAAGAATATTATTGGGAGGAAAGGCAGGTGCACTGCATAAATTAACAACCACTAGCATCTAACAAAGACAAAGATACTAAAAAAATCTGTTTACTTCCCTTTATGATCTCATTTTCTGAAGGAAAAAAGGCTTATGCAATTCTAGACCTGAGAAGGAAAATCACACTGAATTCTGAAAAAAAAACCAGCCCACCAAACACTGCATGTCTTCAGTGTTTACTGAAAAAATCTGGAGGTTAGTAGCTCTGCATGGAAGATGCTGGGCAAAATGAACATGGGAATCTGAGGAAGCCCTTGAAATGAAAGGGCATATAAAAACAAAATTGCTGTGCCATCTGTTTTTGGATATGCCAACACCCACTCAAAAGCAGGAGGTGAAATACACAGCCACTTCCTTCTTGCCACTTTCTTTCCTTCCTTCCCATTACTTCATTTGTCCTTTAAGCGCAACTTTTTTTTCTTTCCAGTCGTTCATCACCATAACCATGGCTCCCTTTTCTATTCTGTTCTTTCTCCTTTTTTCTCATGCACTAATATAGGCCTCTGCTGCCCACGATTACTGCTGGTCCTTTCTTTCTGACACGGTATTTTCCAAGTCCATTCGTTTCCTTTCCTCCAAAGTTTAATCCTTCCACAAAACATTTAATTATCTCAACTAAGTATGTTAAATGATCCTCCCATAAGTCAGAATACTAAAATGCAAAAGTTGGTGTCATTATGTTTATTTTACACACAGAAGGCAGAAGAGAAGCCTGTGCCACTGGAAAAATATCAAAGGAAAAAAAAAATTAAAACTAGCACTTACAGTGATTTCAGTCCCAGTGGAAAACACATTTATTGGGAAGAATTCTCAGCAGCAGTGCTGGAAATCTAACATTTTCTGGTTCAATTACAACATTGTATCCTAGATATTGGTAAGAGGCTTGTTTCTCAGAACTTTGATACTGAATCAATACTGCACTAACTTGTGATGCATTAAAGCAGTGTGGAAGGTGTCCAAATGTTATTAATAGTTTCATTGCCTTCCCATATATTCTTGCAGATATACTTAGTTATTGGTTAAATTACTGTTTTACTGAAATAAAAACAAGCATGTTATAGGCTTACATGAAGTTGCACTTTGAAAGACAGCCTAGTGAGTGCTGCAGAGTCTGGCTGCACACTCTGTGTTCTTCCTTCACCAGGCACCATGACTATGGGAGCCCTAAGGCTTCATTTTCAGTATGTTCTGCTTTTGAATAATAGGAACAATGGTGACCCCCAAAAACAGAGCCATATTCAGGGCCTGGTTCAATGACCTTTAAGTTTGGAGTACTTGAAAGAAGTACCTTGGCCGAGTCTCCAGCTATGACAGGCAAACTTTTCAGCAATGGGATTTATATTCTCTTAACTTTATAGGTCTGCAGTGGAGGTGTCTATGTCCAACCTATTCATGCAGGCTCCCTTTGTACTATGTGGAGAAAAAATAAGCCCTTACAGAGCACAATCTGCCGTGTCTTAAATGAGGAAAAACAATGCAAAGATATACTTGCTTTTCTTCACTCACTTGCCAAGAAAAATGAGGTAGCTAAAGCAGATGGAGACATGGGCACTGTTGATTCCTGCTTTTGGCCAAACAATTCTAAGTCATTGGGTATATACTGAGCAATACAGCCATTTCCTTTAGCACCCTGGCCTGGAGCAATTCCACGCCCCCAGTCCTCCTAGAAGCTTTCTACCAATTTTCTTTTCATCAGTGTCTTAACTGCTATTTCATTGGATTGAATTTGCTTCTATCACATTCAGCAGCTAATAGCGCCAATTCATTTCCCTCCTCATGATTCCTACTTTATAGCAGAAATTCTAATTACCAGTCTCTCAGTGGCTATCTGATTTAGAAAATCCCATCTCATACTTGTCCCTTTAAAATTCTGACCTTAGTTCCCTGTCTGGCCATATAGCATAGACTCCATTCAGAGCCTGAAATGCCATAAATTAGAGTTAACCATCATGATGGAGAACTTTTTGGTTTATTTTTGTAATGAGGATTATTCTCCACTGGGACCTAGATGTTGACCTCATTGATTTTTTTACCCGCACAGGCCACTAATGCATCACTGGAATGTATCAAATTTGACTGGACAAAATCAAAGCTGCTGAACTTGCCATTTTTGTGTGTAGTAGCTATCAGTCTGAGATTATTCAATGCACATGGATGAGTTTCTTTAGATGGTGATGGAACGCCAGAAAAGTATCAGAATTTTTGGCCAATTATATCATTGGATGAAGGAATTTCATAGTGAAAATACTGATCTGGCTTGTTTTTAAGGAAAGGAAGATCTGCATGATCTTCACATTGTTGAAACCAATTAGCCATTCTGTTCCTCTCCTAAGAATTCAGAGTTAACTACTGTTCCCTTCTTTAGGGCCATTGCTAATGCAGTTGTATGTTTGAAATCTAACCTAACAGTGTTTGCAAGAGCTACATTCCACTATGAAATAAATTAATAATTCATCTATGATGGTGAGGTTTTTCCTCTTCTCCTTTCTTCTTTCTTTCTTTCTTAATCCTTGGGTTTTACCTATAGCCTGCTTGCAAGTAATGCACATTAGTCAATTAATAGGCTGTTAAATGACAACAGTTCTGGGCAATTTAATTACTGTTGGTAAAATAAGAAATGAATTATTGCATGTCAGTAACTAATTTCAGCTCCTTTCCTTGGAACAAATCAACTTTGAACATGATGGCTTATTTAGAAAAAAAATGATTGCTTCCTTGAAAATGCAAATTGCTGAGTCATTTCTCGGAAAAAATGTAAATGCCTCTTCAAAATCTTCTCCCCTTTTTTCCTAGTGTCAGGCAAAGTGTATTTTAAAAACATGTCACTGTTCCTTCAACTAAATATATTAAAAAGTAGAGTTTGAACATAAATAAAAAGAATGTGCAACCCAGAACGCTCTTCAGAATGCTCTTCCACTTGAGGCATCCTGTATGTTTATGTAGTAAATATATTCAAAAGAATTAACTTTAGTGATCAGTTAAAATATGTAACTCTATGGTAATACACACATTTTTTGCTCTAGGTGATGGTATTACAATGTGGTTTGTGCAAGAGATAGCAATGGCATTTTCTTAATTGTGCATTAGTTTTCTCTTCTGAAGTATCAACAAATCACTCAGCACGAATAATTTATAATCCTAGATCTTATCAGCCCCCTAAAATATAAGGACATGACCAGAACGTTGGTCTCAAAAACCACTAGCATCACATATGATCTGTTTTGGCAGCCCCTGTTTAGGAAAATCTCCCATTAATTTCAGAATTTAATATCAGAAGGAAGTCACTTAGCAGCACTCCAGTGGCTCCATCTCCATGATGTACACTCCATCACATTTCTGGAGTGAGGCAGCTCCGCCATGATGGTATGACTAAGAAAGATGGTATGACTGAGAAAGATGGAGGACATCTTTCTCAGAATGCTTATTTCACTTTTCTGTGAAGCTTTCTATGCTGAAATAAATGATTGTTAATGTGGAGAGCTCCAAGAAAATTTCCTTTTTCTATCCTCGCATATATGTGGACTGTTAAACAAATTATTAGCAGTCTCTTGAATGAGTGTATAGAAAACAGGGAAAAAATGCTGGAAATGTTATTTTGGTTCACAGCTCACTTTATACCTCCTCACTGCTGGTACTTTGTGTTTGACTAATGGATCCTCACTGAAAATAAAGATAGCGCAGGTGGGTTTCATACAAGCATTAGTCACTGCAAAGATTGTCACAATAAAAAAACTGTGACACTATCATTTCTGTAAAATCTTGCAAAAATATGCAAGATTGCATATTATGCACCTATTTCTTGAAAATTTGAGAAGAGTTGCAAGATAATCAAACTCCAGCAGTTCTTAAAGAATAGTCAAGCAAGCAGGAAGAAAGAAATTAGCTCTAGAACAGAGTTTAAAAACAAAGACATTCCAAATATCTCTAAGAGTTTTCAGTACAGAATCACTTGCACAAGAGAACTGCTTAAAATCAATTATAAATTCAAGATGTGAAAACAAAACAAAACAAAACAAAACAAAACAAAAAGACAAAGTCCATACTCCCACGTAGTCAAGTAAAAAGTTAAGCCTTTACACATACAAAATTGTTTTTATTATTTTCAGATATCATAGATCTTAACTGTGTTCAAAATCCTTATTGCATGCACCGACATGGGCTAAAATCCAGCATATATTTGGGCATCCAAACTACTTTTTTTTTGTCTGGCTTCAATTGCTACGAAATATCTAGAAAAGCGGTTTGCAAAAAAACCTTCACTTTCATCTCGCCAGCCAAGCATCAGTTCTTTACTATATAATAATATACATGGATCCTTTCATTATGAAGTTGAATTTGATTCCCCAGTGCGGCAACTCAGATCTGCAAACTCGCACAAGTCTTGATATGAAGGGCTGGCTGAGCAAGAGTGTCAGACAGATTTCCTAGCTGGTCAGTGAAAAGGTCCTTGTTTCTCCTCTGTATCCTTTACTGACTCACAAATGAAACCTTTGCACATAGATCATTTTGTAGCCTTTGGACTAGTAGCCTTTGGACTGACAGAAGTCCCAGAACTGCCCGACAACTTCAGAAATGCCAGTTACACTAGGATGGGGGAGAATCTCTAAGCCATGCTCAGCTGAAAACACTAGAGGCTATTCCAAGAAGGTCAGACCTTTAATATTCCTTTTCATTGCGTATCCTTGAGACTCTTTGTCTTTCTTTTCCCTGTTGTATGCCTCTCCCTATTTTATTAATGTAACAGACACCTACTATGGACTACTTATGAAACCCTTTTTGATCCTGCAATTCTGATACACTATGAAATGGAAGAACTGTTGTGTTGCACTGCAAATCATGGCATATACAAACTGAGGAAACCTGAGAGTTGTTTCTGTTTTTGTACTTATTTTACCATACTCTTCTACACCATACTGTCCTTTAAAATGTTATTGACAATTTTAAGTGAAAATGAATACACATTAATAGCACAAAAGGAATTAAATGCATGTTACCAGTAAGTACTGCTCATATGGGACAGGTATCAATAGTAATTTTACTGCAGATAAAGTCTAAGCGAGCTCTCTGAAAATACATATAAAAACTGTGAGGAGACAGAATTATTATATTCACTTTACTGCCCAAAATAGTGATTTCCTAGAAAAACTCAACAATCCTCTGCAGTGCTATAGCACTAACAATTTAATAATCAGGAACTTTTCAGCATATGAAATGACTTCACTAGTAAAACAGTACACACTTCCACTCGGTAGTTTCCTAACAGTTCATTCTTTGATGGAACAACCCATTGATTATACTCTAGATGTAGGCAAAAGATAGACAAGAAACACTTCCTTATTCTGGAGAAGAGTTGCTACATTTCCATTCATGACTTTGTGGGTATAAATAGTTCTGCTTTAGTTGCACTGTGCAGTAAAAATAAATCTGGTATGTTAGGACTGACCAGTCTTAACAAGAAGTGTGTAAGCAATGAGTCAGGTCCATAAACATCAAATGCATCATGCAGGCAGTTAGATCAGTGTTTTCTAAGACTTATTGTACGAGGCTGGTCTGTAGAGAGTTCATGCACATTACCTAAAACTAACCTGCTACAGGCATGTTCAAGAAATTCACATAAGCAGTAGCGGAGACAGATTCATCCTGCCAGTTAGAGCAGACTAGCTGAAAATCCATCAGAACTCTGCAGTTCTGAAAATCTGCTGAGACTATCAGCTTCAGTCAGACCAATTCAGCTTCTCCAGCCTAGGCTTAGGTTAATCCCAGGCCCAGACAACAGGAAACTGATCTATTGCTTAAAGTCCATGCCACTCATCAACTCTACAAATGCATTTGTGGGTAGCAGAACCTTCCACCGTCATAATGCGGAAGCTTTAGAACATCGTGATGATCACTAACTAACCAGAGATACTGGATTTGTTTTTTTCCAGTTGTACAGATCACTGTGGCCTTTGATAGAAAAAGCAAAAAGAGCATTTTAACATTTACAGCAAAGAATGACAGAATATGCAAACTTGCCCCAATATTAAGAGTTCTTAAAAGCTCACAGATTCCTTTGGAAACAGAAGAAAACAAGTTAATCTCCCCTCCACCCAATCCACATTTATGTCACATTTAATGCAATTACCATGGACCACAAACATTCTCTGGTACTCCCCAGCAACTCCAAGGGGTAGAACCCCACATATGAGAGTACGCTTTGCCAGAGATAACCTTGCTGCATTTATTTCTTCTCACAATGCACAGGCATCAGGAATGAAACTGATACCTTCCTGGTATGCTCTGAACACTGTTTCCCCCTTTACTGCTTCCATAAAAAAGCAAGAGCTTCTCTAACAAGAGGTTTTGCTAATGAGCTATCTGACACCCTTCAGTCCTGAAAAGGAGAGTTCAGCCACTCTGGAATACAGTCATATCCCAGTTCTTTAGGAACATGCTCTTAATTGCCTAGCACCTTCTCTTGGGTTAGTAAGTCTCTATATGTTTGCACAGCAAATATCAGCAGGAGAAACAGTAAACAAAAGAGAGCAGGAGTAATAACAGGAAAACTATGGTCAGACATAGTTTGTGAAACAATTCATCATCTACTTAATACAACCTATTTAGTAGTAGATAAGAACAACCAAAGGTATCCAGGTAAGCTTGGGATGTGTGGGATAGATGAGTAGACAGTGAGACAGATTGAGAACGGGCTGACTGGCAGCACTCAGAGGGCTGCAATCAGCAACGCAGAATCCAACTGGAGGCCTGTAGCTAGTGGTGTCCCCCCAGGGGTCGGTGCTGGGTTTCATCTTGTTTAACATTTTCATCAATGACATGGATTAAGAGCTGGCATGCAACCTCAGCAAGTTTGCTGATGATACGAAGCTGGAAGGAGTGGCTGATGCACCAGAAGGCTCTGCTGCCATTCAGTAAGACCTGGACAGGGTGGAGAGTTGTACAAGGAGGAACCTGGTGAGGTTCAACAAGAGCAAGTGTAGACTCTTGCCTGGGAGGAATAACTGCACACATCAGTATTGGTTAGGGACTGACCTGCTGGAGAGAAGCTTTGCAGAGAAGGACCTTGGTGTCCCAGTGGGCAACAGGTGGTCATGAGCCAGCAGTATACCCTTGTGGCCAAGAAGGCCAATCGTACATTAAAAGAACGTGGCCAGCAGTTTGAGGGAGGTTATCCCCCTCTTCTGCTCTGCCCTGGTGAGGCCACATTTAGACTACTGTGTCCAGTTCTGGGCTCCCCAGTTCAAAAAAGATGGGGATCTCCTAGAAGGAGTCCAGCAGAGGGCCACAAAGATGATGTAGGACCTGGAGCATCTCCCACATGAGGAAAGGCTGAGTAACCTGGAACTGTTCAGCCGGGAGGAGAGAAGATTGAATGGGGATCTTACCAACACTTATAAATGTCTGAAGGGCAGGCATCAAGTGGATAGGGTCAAGCTCTTTTCAGCAGCCTCCAGGGACAAGACAAGGGGCAATGAGCAGAAACTGAAACATGGGAAGTTCCATCTGAATGCAGGAAAGAAATTCCTTACTTTGAGAGTGACAGAGCACTGGAACATGCTGCCCAGAGAGGTTGTGGAGTCTCCTTCTCCGGAAATATTCAAAACCCTCCTGGATACTGTCTTGTGTGACCTGCTGTAGGGAACCTGCTTTAGCTGGGGGTTGGATTGGATGATCTCCAGAGATCCCTTCCAACCCCCACGATTCTGTGATTCCATGCGAGTCTGCGATAAGGGTGAACGGCAATCTATCTGCAGAACAGAAGAAAGAAATGGGGCAAGAACTATCAAAAAAGGATTATTTCAGAGTCTCTTCTTGTAGGCACTATCTTCTGTCTTTTCTCTTCTGTTACTAAATGCCTCATAATGAAGAGGACAGGGCCAAATATGTCCTCAGGGCACAGACTACCCACTACTGGCTACTTCAAGGAATAGGAGGCAGGATTTCACATTAACATTAACAGACACACTTGCCATTGCAGAAGGAACTTTGCACCCAAGAAGCAGCCCATGGAATTTTAGAAAGAACCTGATTCTAAGCACCCTCAAGCATGTCTAGCTGTCCCTGATATCTGTCTCTTTATCCTTTCTCCAGTTAACAATAGCCATAATTAATTATTGTATCAGAATGCTTTCAATATCAAACTATTTAATAAAAAAAAGGCCCATCAGACATTTTATTGCAAATATGTATTTTCAGGACTTGCAGTGCAAATGAATCCAGGAGTTATTGTCCCTTCATCCTCTGACCTCTTATCTTCCAAAGCCTCTGGCACATCTACCATTTTCCTTATGCATTAGAAAGCAGCAGACTTCAGAAATGCTTTCCAAGGAAACTCACATCCAATACTCTACTTGTAATAGAGATTTACAATTTAGTTATCTATTGCGAATAATTAGTCTCCTAGAAATTGCTTTGGTAACATTTAATGTGACATGAGTTCTCTGCTCTGCTCTCTTTCCATATTTCAATTTTTTATATTGTGACTTGCTTTTGACAAACCCTATTAACCAAACCTTCCAGGCCCTACTGAAAATGTCAAGCTATAGAGAACTGATAAGAATTGTCATTCTGCAGTGCCAGCAGAGGCCTGCTGACATGAATGTGGCAATGCTTTACAAAAGCTATAATTCACAGGGCAAGAGAAGCAACAGTATCAATTGCCAGGGCAATAGAAAAGCGAACATGGCAAGATGTTTTACAATTTCCTGTGTTCTGCAGTTAGCAGCTAGCTTCCTTTTCTCTGAAAATCTACTGCAATTACACTCTTCAAACAATACAATGATGAAGTAAGATTAAAGCAGAGCAATGACTAGTACAGGACTCAGTATTTCAGAAGACATTTGATTGCAGAATCACTTACTAAAACAGAAATTTAAGAAATACACCTAGCTTTCTTTTTTGCAATCTGTGGCCTTCACAGGAAAGAAAAGAAAAAAACACTTTCTGCTTGAAGATCATAGAATCACAGAGTTATGGAATGGTTTGGGCTGGAAGGGACCTGTGCACATTTCCAGCTCATGTTGAGACTTTCATCAACCGACACCCTCAAATCCTTCTCTTCAGGGTTGCTCTCAAGCCATTCTCTGCCCAGACTGTATCTGTGCTTGAGATTGCCCCAACCCATGCACAGGACCTTGCACTTCACCTTGCTGACCTTCATGAAGTTGGAATGGACCCACCTCTCAAGCCTGTCCAGGTCCTTCTGGATGGCATCCCTTCACTCTAGCATGTTGCCTGCACCACACAGCTTGGTGTCATCTGCAAACTTGCTAAGGGTGCACTCAATCCCACTGTCCATGTTGCCAACAAAGATGTTAAATAGCACTGGACCCAGCATCGATCCCTGAAGAATGTGACACATCACCAGTCCCCACTTGCACACTGAGTTGTTGACAGCAACACTCTGAGTGTGATCATCCAGCCAATTCCTTATTCAGTAAGTGGTCCATCCATCAAATCCATTTTTCTCCAGTTTGGCAACCAGGATGTCATGAGGGACAGTGTCAAATGCTTTGCACAAGTCCAGGTAGATGACATCAGTTGCTCTTCCTTTATCCACTGACGCTATAACTCCATTATAAAAGGCCACCAAGTTTGTCAGGCATGACTTGCCCTTGGTGAAGATGTGTTGGTTACCACCAATCACCTCATGTTTATTTTCCACGTGCCTTAGTAGGGTCTTCAGGAGGATCTGCTCCATGATCTTGCCAGGCACAGAGGTGAGACTGACTGGCCTGTAGTTCCCTGGATCTTCTTTTTTTCCCTTCTTGAAAATGGGTGTTATGTTTCTACTTTTCCAGTCAGTGGGAACTTCACCAGACTGCCATGACCTTTCAAATATGATGGATAGCACCTTGGTAACTTCATCTGCCAGTTCCCTCAGAACCCGTGGATAGATCACATCAGGTCCCATGGACTTGTGCACCTTCAAGTTCTTTAGATGATCTTGGATCTGATCTTCACTTACAGTAGGTAGACCTTCCTTCTCCCAGTTCTTACCATTGCTTTTGGTAACTTGAGCGGTGTTGCTAGAGCACTTGCTGGTGAAGACTGAGGCAAAGAAGTCATTGAGCAGCTCAGGTTTTTTCATATCGCTTGTGACCAGATCTCCAGTTCCCTTCCAGAGAGGGCCCACATCTTCCCTTCCTTTTGTAACTGATATACCTTAGAATTTCTTTTTGTTCCCCTTTATGTCTTTGGTTCGATTTAATTCCATCTGGG
This sequence comes from Numida meleagris, assembly GCF_002078875.1. Taxonomy (NCBI): domain Eukaryota; kingdom Metazoa; phylum Chordata; class Aves; order Galliformes; family Numididae; genus Numida; species Numida meleagris. The sequence goes on from NC_034410.1 coordinate 61,809,532, forward strand.
TTTTAGCTTTACTAACCTGATCCCTGGCTGCTCAAGGACAAATTCTTTGTAGTCCTGCCAGGTAACTTGTTCCTGCTTCCACTTGCTATAGACTTCCTTTTTGTACCGAAGTAAGATGAAGAATCCAAATTTCGAATTTATTATATTTGCTTCATCCACTACATGTTTATCTGCTCATAAGACTAGGTCTTGGAAACAGAGCTCCTGGGTCGCATTACTATCTATGAGGGTGCCCCACAGTGGGATCTTGAACAGTAGCAGCTTCTTGTTTTGGCTTCACAAGTTTCAGCATTTCAAAAAGACAGACATTGACTGCACTAACTCACTGCAGCAGCATTCAAAACATCTTACAGGGACAGCCTGTTATATCTAAGCATACACCAAACCAGCAACTTTGCCTTCCTCTCAGCAACATAAACAGCAAGCCTGGAGTGGCAGGTCTTTCGTCTTGACCTTGAACCCCAGCAGACACATGTGGAAGGTGCTGCTCATCACTGTGGTGGCAGGTAACAGTTACCTCTTCTGAAACAACCACTCACATCTTGTCTTCCAGCATCCCTATATTTCTTCCTGAGGGAGTCCCATGAACTAGCTACAATTGAATAGGACTTGCTATTTTTGGCCATAACTTTTTAAGCCGTTAAAGAGCCTGCAGTTTAGGTCTTAGTCATCGTTATTTGCCTTGCAGAGCAACCATAGTGTGTCTTGGAAAGCAGACCTAAAAAAAAGTAACAGGGCTTCTGCTCCTACTAAGAGCTCTTGCTAACAGCTGGATACATTAAGTCCATCTAACAAACCCAGGGGTCCCACATTTAAGTGTCGCTATGAATGAGTTTGCTCTTTCAAAAGCAAGTAAACATAGCAATTGCCAAAATGATTATTGTCATATGTCATATGACCACAGACATAACATCTTGTGACCCTGATAAGCCAGACCGTGTGATCAAAACCAGAAGTCCTTATCTTTCCTAAAAGGTAGTGTCAGCAGCTGCACTTCCCACCAAGGCTTGCCACCTATTCCTTGTGTGACGGTAAATGATTATAGGCAGACAAATCAGCTGCTTCATTTTAATCAGTTACTTAATCAGCTTGCTTGGAATGAACTAGTTTTGCTCAACAGACTGAGTGACAAAACATGTCAAATTGGAGGGCATAATAAAAATGTACTGATAAATCATGGAAAAGTGATAGCATCATTCTTTTTATTTATCCCTTTGTTTCTATCAGAACAAGTTAACCTCAGCTCCTTTCATTCATCTTTTGTTGTTATCGCTGGGAAATTTAGAATTTAGCTCAAGATGTTTCGCATGATGAATTATTAAAAATCTTTAACTGTCGGACAATCTTCTAGAGGTATAAGATTATTTTGGAAAAAAATTATCCTTCGTTTCGCTGTGAGGGGAGACAGCTAATGAAAAATGGCCCAGAATTATTGTGAAACAATTGTCTGTAGTGTAATCAAGTCTGCTTCTGCCCTCCAACTACTCCAAGATATGATGATACATGTATCATTAAGCAGCTGCTATGGATGCCTGAGGAAACTAGTAGAAATTTGTACCTGTTGCTTTTCTTTCTCCACTTCAATCTCCTCTTTTACTCCTTCTGCTCACTTCCCATTGCACTTCTTAAATGCTTACAGACAGAGGTTTTTATATATTTTGGCTTTGATCTGCCATGGGCTACACTAGTGTAACCCTTCACCTGAAGTCATGTCTGATAGGAAAGAAGGATGTTGATGTTCCTGGACTAACGGGCTGCTTAATTATGGAATCTTTAAAGTAAGCTCTTCTAGGGTTGCGATTTTTAACACAGCAAATAGGGGGCAAGGGAGAATGTGTGACTAATGTGTAATTAGATAAGCTTTGAAATGAAACAATTGTTTGTTTAATGGTTGCTAAATGCTATGTAATGCTAAAGGTTTTGATTATGCTGTTTGGGATTCTCCTCTTCTATCCCCAACCCCACATGGTCTCTGGTTAGCAAGCTGCCCTAAACAAGGCTCAAGGCATGCTCTTTGCAATAGGCTTGTACTAGGTGAAAAAACACACTTAGGGGTGATGTTTTCCCCAGTGGTCTACTCAAAAAACTTATATGGGACTTCAAAAATGATATTTAACAGCAAGCTAATTTTTTCCTAACAAAAAAAGTCACCTTGGCCTATGTTCATTTTGATTCCTTTTCAAGCAAGTGGTCTCTTCCAGCTAGAGGCCACAGCACAAGAAGTAGGAAGAAAGAAAACACTAGGAATATTTTCTGAGTGAGGGAAGACAGAAATGAAGCATTTTTCCAGAGCTTTTAACAAAATAATTCAAATCTGGTTTATAATTTTTTTTTTTTTTCCAAAATGAATGATCTCATTCTCCATGGTGCCTGCCAACAGAAATTTACTTCTGGCATGTGTTTTAGAATGATATCCTCCATTTTAGTCATCAGCAAAGACACTAATACGATCATGCCAGCATGTAGGTATTCAAGAAGGTGGACACTGATGAGTGGGTGTTATGGAAATTGCTACTGAGAGACCTCTTTAATTTGTGGAGGAGGTTTATTTGTACATGGCAGAAATCCACAACAGCTTGATTTTTCTAAGAGAAAAACAAACAGCTAAGCAGCTCTCAACTAAAGTTCTGTGTGCTGGTAAAAAGTAAATAAATAAAAGAGGTATCAGGGTAAAGCTACATTAAATGTTTATCCTGAAACAATGCTAGAACAAATCCAAACCATACTCCAGGAGTTGGTGAAGCTCTGGAATAATTTCAAGACAGGAGACCTCTTCTAGATTTTAAGTCTAGATAGGGCCATATGCCTCCTGTCCCAAACCCAGTGGACAGACACCGGATCAAGAAACTGCAGTCTCCCAAACAACCAGCTTTACTCTATATCTGCTCCCATTAACTCAGTGATGGAAAGCTTTTCAAAAATTCTTGCTTAGAGGATCCCTTCATTTAATTAAGATCCTAGATCTTTCCAAGTCAAATGAACTAGGATTTAGTAAATAGGAGTCAGAACAAGCTTCTAGACAATATGGGCAGGACGCTGGCAGCAGAAATGATTTCTGATAGACATTCTCTCAGAAAACTTCTGGCAGTTACTGCTTAAAGGGTTGTTACCTCCATGAGCCTACTTAGCTAGGTAGACTTCTCCTCCAGGACTTACCCTCCCAGGAGCAGTACCAGGAAAGAATGCATTCGCCCAGTTTGCTCGGCTGGCACCACTTTATGTAGTGATCAAAATGGGACTGCGTTATTTCACCAGACTCTGAATGAGTCAGCCAGGGCACAGGTACTTGAAGGAGACTTCAGAAGGAATAAGGAAAGGAGAGGAGCAACCGCCCAATAAGGCTCACCCAGGATGTCAGATATTCTTCTATCCTGTCACAAGTAATTGTGGCTGAGGAAAGAAGGAAGGCTTCAATTTTTCATGTGTTCAGGGCATCAAAAACCTTGGACTACCCCAGCCAAAACAGAATCCAGATGTATTCTGACAGATATGCTTGACTTCAGCTTTGAAAACAGTTTTTTCAAGAGAATTTTGTCAGCTGATGTAGGAAAAAATATTTTCTAAATCATAATTTTTTAAAAAATGCAGCAATATGTAAAACATCGATAGTGTTCAAGTCTTGTGATGCCCTTTTATTTTTTGTCATGAATTAGTAAAAGAAAAGGAAAAAAAGTCTATTTAAAAATTATTATTGATTTTGCTTGTCCATATCACCTCAACTTTGACCCTTGAGATTTGTCCTTCTGTAAGATCAATACAAAGCATTGGACCTTACAGGATATAATTTTTTCACAACCTTTTGATGATGTGCTATAGATTCATATTTTGGCCAGAATTTCCCGTTTGCATTCAGGCAGTAAGAGATTTTGAAAGCACTAATAATAATAATAAAAGAGAAACCATAATTAAGACTAAATGAATGCTAACTGCATCTCTTGTTGGTTGGGGAAAGAGAGAAGGTATTTTGATTTTCTCTTCTGAGTAAATTAGGGTATTTACATTCTGTCATAAGATTTCTCATGGATGAGATCCCAAAGCATATCTCTTCAAAAAGGGCAGTTCCAAAGCAGCTGAGGAGGTGATGTAGAATTAGTTATTTTTATTGTCTAGAAAGTGACAATAGACAGATCAAGCCTAAACTTTCAGAGTCAATCTTCAAACAGCAGAGCATACAACAATGGGTTGTTAAAAACTATGTTGAAAACAATAGGTGGCAGAACATTTAGGCATTGGGAGAAACATTTGGTAGAAGCCACCTGGTTGGTCAACACTCAAGGATCTATCAGTCAAGATGGTCCTACCCAACAACACACCAGAGTCATCTGCTGAAGTTACAAGTCAGACCCAAAGCAAAAAGGGGGAGGAACCAGAAGATTGCTGGTCCTTCCCTATTGCATGGACTGAGTTTTCAGTGCGGAGAAACCTCTAAGCAGCACAACTCTTCTGCTTATGAACTCTATGCTTATTTTGAGAATTCTTCAGTACACAATACCAAAGTGAGATGACAGGAAGCTTTTTAATCTCTTGCTCCTCAAACAGAGACCAAAGAGCTCTCCTCCCAGACAAATTACTTACTTCTTTTTAAGATTGGTTACACAAGAATTTCAGTCTGACTTCTGTAAGGAGCCATGTTTTATTTTGGTTTTTGCTTTCTGAATAATCAATAAAAGATGTGGGAAACATTACTTTGGACTGAATATTAATCTTGCACACAGCCTTTCTTGCTAGTTTTCAACAGGACCTATCCATCTTGCTGAGTTTATAGCAGTGATTTGTTTCATCTGTAAGCTCCACGCACCACTAAATAAGAAGCCAACTTCTGTTTAACAAAGCAGATAGCAGCATGAGGCCTTAATCAGGGTCCAGACTGTCAGAAAAAAGTGTTGCAAGTGTTGAGAAGCAGTCAGTCTGGGAAAGTGCCTGGTTTTTGGTACTAGCTGCTTCAAGAGTGCATCAGTTTTGAGAAAGAAAACCACTATGCATTTAATTTCTGAGAGACTCCGGTGATATCCCATAGACACTCTGTGACTTAAGATACTTATACAAAACCACGGTGACTCTGGAGACTAAGAACAGCCAGACTGGATCAAACCACAGGTCTGTTTAGCTCAGCATTGTGTACCTGACAACGCCCAAAAATGAATGCTGAGAGAAGTATCCAGCACGAAGAGCTGCTTATAAAGGCACTTCCTCAAAGTTATCTCCCAGATTTTATCAGTCCACAATAGGTGGACTGATAGGTTTCTGTGTCTGTTGTAATCTTCATGGTTTTCATGGAATCAGAGAATCACAGGGGTTGGAAGGGACCTCTGGAGATCATCAAGTCCAACCCCCGGCTAAAGCAGATTCCCTGCAGCAGGTCACACAGGAAACCGTCCAGGTGGATTTTGAATATCTCCAGAGAAGGAGACTCCACAACCTCTCTGGGCAGCTTGTTCCAGTGCTCTGTCACTCACACAGTAGAGATCTTCCTTGTATTTGTATGGAACTTTCTACGTACCAGTTTGTGCTCATTGCTCCTTTTCTGATGCTACGTACCACTGAAAAGAGCCTGGCCCCATCCATTTGGCTCCCACACTTCAGATCTGTGTAAATACAGTGATAAGATCCCCTCTCAGCCTTCTCTGCTCCAGACTGAACAGTCCCAGGTCTCTCAGCCTTTACTCATAAGGGAGATGCTGTGAATTAGCGAAGAATGGAATTGATCACATTTGGGTGTTTTCTGAGCAGTGTTCAACAAACAGAACATCCACTACTTTTATCTCAAATGCTTACTAGTGAAGCATCATTTAACATGGTGGAAGTGGAAGTGGGGAAGACATCCAGGTCATTTTTCATAAAAATTTACCTAAATAGTCTTACTAAGCTGTGATGTTTTCTAACAAGTTAAATCAATCTTAATAGTCAGGGGGTAAAATTAGAGACTAAGGAAAGAGAATGGGAATATACTTACATTTAACGAGTCAAAAAAGCACAGATATGGAAAAAGAAAACCTGAGAAAGTAAAATCCTCCTTTTAATGAAGTTCTAAGATACATTATCTTAATTTTCAGGGAATCAGAGAACAGAAAAGTTAATTTCTTACTTTTTCCTGACTACTTCAAAGCAAAGACGTGATTTCTTATGCACGACATTAAAGGAGAATTTTATCAAAGAATAGCTATATGTATCCTGCAGAACAGAGAAATTTAGTTTTTTTTTTCCCCATAAATTTCAGCAATATATGATACTCTCCACAAGCTCTTCTAAACACTGAACAGAGCTACAATGGACTATCCAAAAATGTTCTGGCTTCTACAGTTTTCTAATGGATGCTTTTCAACAAAGAGCAAAGAATTTGTGTGGTCAGTGTAATTTGCACTTACTTTCTCAGGGTGCTTCCAGACATCCTTGGGAAGTTAAAAAAGAAAAAAAGCAACAGTAATATTCATTTCATTTATCATCAAGAATCACCAATGAATACGTAACAATACTGAAATTTGAATGCAGACCACAGAAATATTGACTATCAGTGCTATACTGGTTTAACAATTACAAAAGTAATTAGTATGTCACTTTTTTTTTCCCTGACAGCCAACCAATCAACTAACAGAAGCATAAAATAACTGAAGTACAGTGGAATGCAAATAGTTTTAAATAGCCTTTTCTACCTATTGATGATGCATGGCTGCTGGTATTTTTCTTCAGGATAAAAAAATCACAGAAGCATAAAGAAACTTGGCAGCCTAAACATTGGCTTGATTTTCAGAGCAGTGAAATAGTCTGAGTCAGCTCAGAATAGTGAAGTCTGGTCCATGTTTGCACATTAAAATCACTGCAGCAGTGGGAATGGTTACTCAGAAAGGTATCAAGATAAGGAACTACTCCTCCTGAGGTTAAAAACAAACAAACACCACAACACTTATTTTCTGTAGAAGATACCATGCAAAGTGCCACAGTTTTTGCAAATTTACACAACGCTTATCGTGAGGCACTGCAGGTGAGACACAGCTCCAGAGAGGCCAGTGGGAAAGCTCTCATTTACTTCAGTGATGCCAAAACACCACCACCTATATTTACAGACAGAAGCTCAAGTTGCTTCTACTATTTCTATAGATCTAATTCTTGGGAAAGGGTTGGTTTTGTGCCTGGGAATAGATGAATCACAGAATCGCAGGGGTTGGAAGGGACCTCAAGAGATCATCAAATCCAACCCCCCTGCTAAAAGCAGGTTCCTACAATAGGTCACACAGGTAGATGTCCAGACGGGCCTTGAATATCTCTGTAGAAGGAGATGCTGCAGCCTCTCTGGGCAGGCTGTTCCAGTGCTCTGTCAACCTTAACATAACAAAGTTCTTCCACATGTTAGTACAGAAATTCCTGTGTACAACTTTTAAGGCCATCGCTCCTTGTCCTATCACTACACTCCACCAAGAAGAGCCTGGCCTCATCCATTTGCCTCCCACCTCCCTTTAGATATTTATAAACATTTATCAGATCCCCTCTCAGTCGTCTTTTCCCCAGGCTGAACAGACCTGTGTTCCTCAGCCTTTCCTCATATGGGAGATGCTCCAGGCCCTTTATTGTCTTTGTTGTCCCTCTGCTGGACTCCTTCTAGGAGATCCCTGTCTTTTCTGAACTGGGGAGCCCAGAACTGGACACAGCAGCCTAAATGTGGCCTCAGCAGGGCTCAGTAGAGGGGGAGGGTCACCTCCCTTGACCTGCTGGCCACATTCTTTCTAATGCACCCCAGGATTTCACTTGCTTTCTTGGCCACCAGGGCACACTACCGGCTCATGGCCAACCTGTTGTTCACCAGGAGACCCCCGGTCTCCTTCTCTGCAGAGCTCCTCTCCAGCAGGTCATCCCATAACTTGTACTGATGCATACAGTTATTCCTCCCCAGGTGCAAGACTCTACGTTTGCTCTTGTTAAACCTCATCAGGTTCCTCTCTGTGCAGCTCTCCACCCTGTCCAGGTCTTGTTGAATGGTAGCACAGCTTTCAGGCGTGTCAGTCACTCCTCCCAGCTTCGTATCATCAGCAAACCTGCTGAGGGTGGACTCTATCCCTTCATCCAGGTCATTAATGAAGATGTCAAACAAGACCAGACCCAGAACCAACCCCTGGGGTACACTGCTAGTTACAGGCCTCTGCCCTGGCTATAGGAAGTGAGCTGTTCCCATTGGACCCAGGAGCTCTGGTTCTCATGCCAGCCCAGACAGGTGCCCCCTAGACAAAAGAGGAGTTGGACAGATTAAATAAGGAGTGATGTAGTTCAGGCTACCCCTAAGCTGCGAGGGGACTCCGGCAGTTCTTTCCTGGAGATGGAAGGATGGATGCAGAGCTATCATGGACATCTGAACAGCTGACTCTGCTTCACTGCAACTACCACAGGACTTTTTGGGGGGACTTCCAGATGTGCAGTCCTCATGCGGTCTCAGTAACATAATTAGAACTGGGATTTATTTAGCACTATTCAACATGCTTTCAGCAGGGCTGATTATGTGCCTTTCCCTTAGGAGCCCTGTTATAATTTGGAGCTTCCTCAGAGCTGCAGGGATTTGAAGGGGGGAACTTAAATAGCATTATATTTGTACTGCTGAGGTATTCCCTTTTGGGCCAGAGGTAGCTTAACCGCCTACCATACCCACAAGATTTTCTTCCTGTCAGCACATCTACAGTTGATAATTTGAAGCATTTTTCAGGGAGCTGGATGGAGTTATGCCTCCCAACAGTTGTTATTCAAACATGTTACGGATATTTGGGCATTTTGGCAGAGAGTGGTTTGATATAATTAGGATCAGTTTCTGGTTATGGCCATGCCAGGCCAGAGGCAGAGGGCACTTCTCAGAGTGGGAAGAGGAAAAGCCAAAGGCAACGATTAAAACAGATTATTATACACTTTTGAGCTAACATGTGGAATCAATAGCAAAACATTAGCAGCTGTGCTCAGCTGTAGAAAACCCTGCAGTCTTACTGTAACCAATAAAAATAAATTACAGACTGAAAGAGAGGATGGAAAAAATGGTGGGGAAACCAGAGTAGCATTCAAAGAAAAAATGTAATACAAACATTGAAAATAATTTCTAACCTGAAACAGTGTGTTTGTTTTGTCTTCTGTTTGTTTGTACATAATATTCACAAGTTGAAAGCATGCCTTAATTAGCAGGCTCCATGATAACAAGCACAATAACAGTAACAACCCACAAGCTCAGAAAGTGAAAACAGAGAAAGTGATAATCAAGTTGGCAAATGCTAGATGTTTTCCCAATAAAGTGGAATGAGAACTTATGCTGACTTTTATTTTGGCAGAAATATGAGCAAAGAAAATGTCAGACTTGACAAGTCTGCTTGATATAAAGGCAATGCACTTTGAGCGGGCTGATAAACAGAAGGCATCGGGTCACCCAAAAGGAAGGTAAGGATCTCACTTGTTGGTTACAATCAAATAAACGAGGATATAACTTTTTTTGTTAAGATACAGAATGAGACTCCAGGTTAATAACCAAGTGCAAGACTTAGTTCCAAAATTTGATAACCACAGTAATACATTGCTAAATGTTAATTTGTGTGACTAGTGCATACAGTAAAGTTTTATCTTAAACTTCAAACTGTGCTGGAAAACAAATCCATTAAATAGATATTATAAGTTTGAAAAGAAAAAAAAAGTGTGAATCTTCTGTGATAATTATTTCATTTGTCTCCTACTTAGACATGTTACCCTGCCAAGGTAAAAAAGGATTAACAGATTCAAGCTCTGAAAAAAGTGTTGAGACTTTAGCAAAAATGAGAAAGTTACTGCTTAAATAAACCTGTGAGTTTCAGTGATCATTTCAGTGTGACTGGTCAGAAGTGAAGCTAACAAAAGTAACAAGTGTTAATTGACTCATATTTAATTTTAATCTAATCTGATGGTCAAGACTGAATAATTAACTTTACGGAACAAATGAAGCCTTTAAATATCTTAAGTTCTACATCCTTTCAGTTCTTATGTTAGAGCCCTCAATAAATCATTTCAGACATTGCCAAGACATCTCTAAACAAAACACATAAGACCAGAATGCATATTCATGGGCTTCATAAGGCAAGGAAGAAAAAAGGGGAAAAGTGGGGATAAAGCGTTTAACCAAATAAAAGAATTTGGTGATAGTTACTTTTAACATTGGTTTTACAGGAATAATGACTATGCAGATAAGATGAGGTACAAGAATAATACTAGAACGTTATCAGAAAAAGAATAAAGATAGTGAGAGATGATTTGCTGGCTACAAGGAATCTGAAGCAAAACCAGATATTGTACCCTTAACTAGAGAGAGGTCCTAAATATTGTTCCCATTCCACAAAAGTTTCTCACATCTTGAGAGTGATTCCATATTTTTGGGGCATCAAAACTTAGGGTCTACCAAAAATTCATGCAAGACAATTTGAGAAACAACCTTCACTGTCCCAGAGTGGCTACTAACCTAGAAGACAGAAGATCCAAATTCCAGGTCCTTTTCTTGGTTCAGAAAACAGATACAAACCTCACTACATCCTAGACTGCTGTTAATAGACAATTTATGCTTGATGACCAAAACTTTTCCTTTAAAAGACATTCTTATTTTAAAATTTCTGATCTGTTTTAGGCACCAGAGTCCAACTCTGGGACCAAAACCACATTGTCATTCCTTTTCTATATTTGCCTTGATTAGTTTCTTTTCTGATGTTTCATTAGAAACCTGCTAAGATAAGTCATGTCTGAGAGAATTAGGATATTATGTAATAGTGTCTTAAATGCATATATCACCTCTTATCTTGCAAAACATCAGTTAACAAACGCTCCCATCAGAGAGTCCAACCATGTTATATACCAACAGAGTTATCTCCTTAACATATACAGACGGACGTAATGGTGCAGGATTGTGAGTTGGACCTGTCTGTATAACCAATTGCAAGAGAAGTCATCTTACAGCCACCTATATAGAAGACAGTTTCAGTTGCACAAGCCTGGGCTGGCAGCTCCACCAAGAAATCTGAAGGAAGCTGAGTTCATCTCAGGGAGAGAGGGATAAAGCAACTTTGTCTACCTTTGAAATAGTAGGTTCAAGGACAGTAAATATTCCAAGTGGGGATCTGAGACCACTATGCAGTCTTCCCCAGTAGAAGCGGAGAGCTTCATTAGATACTGTTTTTTTTTTTCCACTTTCTTTCAAGACCCTTATTTCCACAGATATAGAAAAAGCTTACTGTCTGGACTTTGCACCCCAGATTTCTCTCCTTCCTCCTCCTTTGCATATTCTGAGAATTTCTTGCTCTCCTCAGCCTCTGTGGAAGCAAGAAGCCTACTGTATGCAAACCAGAAGTTCTCCGTGTTCTTCATTATCAGCTATGCATATATGCATACTTTTGTGTTTCCATATTGCAGAAAGGATATCGTAATTCTGACTCTTCCAGGAAACTGTACAAACTTCAGCAATTCTCACAGGAAGCATGTACTTAAATACAAACCTTTCCATTCTAGCATGACTCCTTAGTGATTTGTTCAAAGTAAATGAAAGTCTAGCTCTAGGTACAAACTCATGGATCCTTTCTGACCTGCCTTGGAATATAATTCACTCTATTTCATTGTTTCAGTTTCTTTCCTGGAAAAGGGGCTTGATACCATACTGTATGTTTTCAGCTGTAGATCTCAGTTCACTTACAGTGCCCAAACATAAGAGTAATCCCTCGGAGATGATATAATTAACACACCTATGATACCTGAAAATCTGTGCTCCCCCTGCAAAATCCCAAAATGTTTTTTTTTTTTTTTTTTCTCTTATTAGTTTTTAATTAATTATCCATGGCTGTACCCCTCTGTATTCATGGTGGTTAAACTGAAAAGCCCAACTTCCTCTGTCTGCAGTTACAGAATGATAGACATCATTCACATCTGAAAACAAATTTTTATATTGTTTTGCACTTAGCTTTCTTCTGTCTTTTTTTTTTTTTGTTAATTTAGCAGGATGACAAATTCCTTGTATAAATTAGATATCACCTGAATTTCATTATTCTTAATCCTTTGTACTATCTTCATTCCATTCCCTATCAATTCTTAAGGAATACACTATTCTACCTCTTGCTAATTAATACCCAATATCACTCATTTAGGCTCACTCATCAATAAAATTGTTTAAGTATTATTTATTTGGATGCTCTGACCAAAAGCCCTTCAACTGTGGGAACAACGTCATCGATCACACAAAAGCTACAGAAATGCTGGAAAATAGAAACTGGCATTGTAATAAAAGCTGGTTTACTTAACATGTCATACTCAAACAGTTGAATCATCCCTACAGCTACAGTAAAAAAACTTGTGGAAAGGAGTAGGATGTACATGGGGAAAGTAAAATCTACAGCCATTCAGAAGTACTGTGAGTTAGTATCCTGGGCACGTGCTGGATAAGGAAACAGGTATGTACTTCACCTTCTATATATTAAGCTATTTCTTGAAAAGCTTGAAAAGATTATGTAAGATAGAGCATCTTCCTTCAAAAAGTCTTCAATTTCAGGAGGTGGTGAAAGTACAGGTTTAGTTTTGCCACAACCCTAAAATCCATAGCCATCCACTTAAAAGTTAATTATTATGCTTATGATACACTGGGGAGATTTTCTTGATAAGGATATCAAAAATACATTCAGATTATAGGATTTTGAACTCCTCCCTTTTTCAGCCTATCTGTCCCTCAAATGTAGACAATGGAACAGCTTCAAATGACTTTATAAAAACAAATGAGTAATCCCCTGTATTTGTACGCCCAGCTCAACTTACTTGGGATAATATGCAACATGAAAAACATCAAAGTCCAGCACAAAGATGGTATCATTATCTTCCTAGTCCTGGTTGTTCTCAGAATTGTAAGAGAAACTTAGTGCTGTTATCTTTGCCATGTTATCTATGTTAGCAACTCCATTAAAGACTAGGCTAGCCTCTCAGAAACCTCTTTTACTCAATCAATGACCTCGTTTCTATGGCAGGCTAACACAAGGTGCCATTGATGATGACTTGATTTCCTTTCGCATCTGAAGTGGAAAAGGAGAAGACAGACTAAATGAAATCCCATCCATCTTAATGAAATACAATTATATTCTCCTTATTAATCATTTAAAAATCAATATGTCTCTTCTTGGCAAACCCCGACAGAATTTGTCATTCTGTGCCAGGCCTCAATACATCTTGTCCTGTAGTGATTTTTATAAGTTCAGTCACCTGTTTCCCAGAGTAAATAACACTGTTTCTTTGTGCTGTGATGAGAGCAAAGAATGGCACCATCGGGGGGGCTAAAAATACAGTCAACAAATTAACGGAAAAAAAAAAATTTTCTGCATACATTTTTAAATGGACATTATCATTAGAAAAAAAATAAAAGACTTAGATTGAAAACAAAGACTGCAGGGCAGATGATATGTGCAGTTTCTTATAGATCACAGAATGGCTTAGGTTAGAAGGGGATTAAAGATCATCTAGTTCCAACCTCCCAGCCGTGGACAAGGTTTCTTATGGGACATTATCTCTTGCCAGCAATAGTACCTTAAAGAACAATCCTACATACTGCCTGGGACAGTAGTATTTGTAAAAGCTCACTTGCAAGTCTCAGCACTGGAAGGAAAAGTGTCACTTAGAATTCTTCCTAAGAATTATGTTTCTGACTTGTATACATTTAGAAGGAACATTCCTTACTGTATCCAAAAAAATCCATATTCAGTTAATCTACTCCAGATACAATAAAAATGTGAAGTCATCAATTTCACCATGTATTACCTCAAATAAAATGAAAGCATTCATCAAGAAGAGGTTTGTGCTATTCTAGTCCTCCAGTGGTTACAAACAAGTACGTGTATTCTGAGAAAGAGATCTACATGGCAGATGACACTGAGATACTTGCTAGTGCTTGGGGAAGGGGAGTTGAGATTCCACCTTTTTTTTTCCCCCCTCAAAAAGTAGCCCCAAAACTCATGGAAAATAATTTAACAAAAGCAATTACCAAGGAATCATCTCACTCTGAAACTAGTTGTCTTATAGGCGCTGCCTTAGCCAATGATTCACATATTGATATTCCCACGAGCATGTCATTAATGTGCCTCCACTGGGATAAAAAAAACAACTCACCACAGTGCTGAGATAAAAATTTGGTCCCACTGGCTCTAGCCATGACATGTGGGAGCTGTACTCTGTGACAACCCTTAGAGCGCTGTTCCTCCTGTTACCTATACTGGAGAAGCTTGTGGGAAGCTGTGTGGACTTTATCGTCTTCTCAGTGACATTTTACAGTGGCAGTGAATGTTTCAACTGTTGAGATTTCATCTGCAGCATGTAACTGTGAAAAGAGAAAGCCAGACTAGCAGACTTCTTCCAAAAAGAAATGAAAAAGAACTGAAATAACTGTCAGGGAAAATAACTCACAGATGGGTTTGACAAGATTGTAAAAGCACCCTTCTAACCCCTCTTCATCTCTGTGAGGCTTGTGACACTGCAAAGTTTGCTTTGTATAAGGATGGAAAAGATGTATCACTTGCAGAGTCAGAAGGGTTATACAGTAATGTGTGTTACCATTTACCATTGCTGTTGATTTCCTCTCTTTGTTCTATTAACCTCCTCTATTTTATGTTCCAAAATGGAGTCAAATACCTTTCATGACAATTCAATATTTGCCTGCCCAAAGTAAATAGGAGATCTCTAAAGACCTACATTCAATATGTATCGAGTTTCTAATAAATCCTGTTTGCACATGGAGATACAGAACTTGCCAGGATGGATGATATTTCAAAAACTATTTAGTCCAATATTCTACCTTTGTAAACAGCATGAATATTCTTTAAAGGAAGGTAAAAGAAACCCAGCAACAAGAAGTATTTATACAGAATGCAGGTTGGATGGGACTTCTGAAGGTCATCTGGCCAAAACCCCACGGAAAGCAACACTCTTTTTCAGAAAAGACTTGCTGCAAAGGGAATGTGCAAGGAGAGCCCGAAATACAGTGTGCTTTCACATGCTCTGTCCAGTTTAGCACACCGGCAGGTATGTGGTATACCTGTGATGAATGCTGATGAGTGGTACATGGAGGCCTGCAAACATCCACACTCCTCGTACACACAAGGATATGTGAAGGACACAGGAGAGCATTCATACAACATTTGAAACCAGTTCTAGAACTAATCTTATGAACTACCACACGCTTTTCTATGTATATTCCTTATGTTAAATAAAAATGAATGTTCAAATCAAAGCGTTACCACCTGGAAACGGGTTTTTGTGGGCATCAGCAAGGTGCAAGTGCAGACACAATGTTCTGGTACTCACTGCCACAAGTATCCATTGTAAATATATACTAGCTAGCAACGACTTCTCCCTTAGAAGAGCACCTTTGTGGTGCTGCCTGAAAAACTAAAACCGGTGTCTTTTGCCACTGGGAGCTTTTTCTCAAGTCCATAGGCTTTAGTCTAGCATTGAAATTGTACATCTCATTGTACAGGACCAGTATTTCATTTAGGGCCTTCAGTGGCTGCAATAACTCTAATGATCAGTAATTAATCAAAACACAGGAAAATGTTAATGGATCTACTGATAACAAGTTCAGGAGGCAGCTGTTGTGACAGAAGTGGTTGTCACACAAAAGAAGACTGATACCGATGACCAAAGTGTGATACCAGTTCAAATGACAGCATCTCCACAGCACTTCCCACTTTACTGATGGACATCTAAACTGTTAGTACTTCTGCAAATATAGAAAGCAATGCAGTGGTCATTTCCAGAAGACAAGTAATCTCAGCCTAGGGTGTGATACTATGCAATAACTGGCCTGGACATTATGCCCAATCTTCACATAATGAATTTACATCAGAAGAAATATTTTTGCTGTCCTTTGTATCAATGACAATTTTTCCTATAAACTATGGCATCACTGGGACAGGAGATGGAGGAGGAGGAAACAGATAAGAAGTCAGTTCCAGGATGACTACTACTCACCACTGAGTCTGAGTCCTTGGAAGCAGTAAGAATTATCCCAGGCTGAATCAGGTACTTTCCAGAAGTAAGGAGAAAAGAAAAAAAAAAGCAGCATATATTTATTCTTAAAGCATTTGTGAGGGAGGACTCATGGACCAATAAGTCTCATTATGGTCGAATGCATGTATAGAGGGAGAATAGTCTAAAGAGCCAAATTGAAAAAACAGAAGGAAAGAAGCACTTATTTTACTAGAGGAGACTAATAGAGCACTGCATGTTTAACAGAGCAGTACAAAGGCTAAAAGGTGCCATGATTACCGTCTATAAACGTACCGGGGGTAAACAGCAGGGAGAAAAAAATGCTATTCACATTGAAGGACAGTGGTGACACAAAACAAATAGGTGTAAACCAGCTATAGTTTTGCTGGAAATTACAAGAGGATTTCTAACCATTGGAGAAGTGAAACATTTCCTCAAAGGAATAGGGGGGGACAACATCATAAAGATTTTAACTTCACAGTTTGATGTGTGTCTGAATGGGATTAGAGATGATGTGATTATTCTCCATGTTCAAGGTCTAGCTTAATGATTAAGGAAGTCTCCTCCCTTCTTTCATCCCCAGTATTTAGCAGGTTACTGCTCAAGTACAATAGACTCACAGTCATTTGCATTTCGCCCACTGCAACACTCTGTTATCTACATAAGTTTTATCCCAAAATTTAATATTTACTGAACAATACACTGCAGTTCCATGTTTAAATAAGAAAAAAATCACAGAGCCTATTCTTTTCTTTATTCAGTCTGCTCTCACGATTTTCTCATGCATTTCTTCATACTGAGTATTTCTATTTAAGTTGCTACAGAAACATTGAAGTTATTTGTGCAAGTACGTACTTCTGTGTGCAGATCTCACGACTGCTGTCCCTATAAGGCCTTTCTGTGCAATTGATACTCTAAATAGATGCAGATGATTTCCTTCCACGAAAATTTTCAATTTATTCAAACGGGTTTAACTATATTTTTTGTCTCTTAATCTCATGTTTCAATTTACATGCAATGCCCTACTTTCGTTCCACTCTCTCCTGTGTTGTCCAAACTCAAAATTGGTGGAAAGAAAGTTACACTGTTTAGGGCCAAAATAAAGATATTTTTCAAATGCCAAGGAAAGAAAGCAGGATTATTGCACTTTGATGTTAATACCATGCCTTTTGTAGTTTTCCTGTTTGTTTGTTTTCATCTTCCCCTATTGTCAACAGTGCACCGGATTTTATAGGCAGTCTAACACAGAGCAGATGCTGATTAAAGAAAATGCGGTTTTGAGTGTGGCATTTAAAGAAATATCACTCGCTCTAGTCTAAATGCTATATTCCTAATGAGTTTTATTTTATTAACTGTTGTGTGAAAATACTATGAGCTTATACTTAATTGAACCAGAAGTTTTTACAGCTAACTTGATGGACTGTGACTAGGCAGCTACCACTGACCAGACTGCTCCTGCTGTCTGCCCTGGGGGCTGGAATTCAAGGTGTGGGCACACATGGCCATTCAGTCCCAGGTATCCACCAGAGCCACTGCTTCCCTTCCTGACCTGTGCTGGCACTCGCTACCCTCGTTCTCCAAATCTTCTCCCCTTCATTCCCTCCTGGATTCATCAAAATCCTTTAACACAGGCCCCAGAGGGCAGAGGCTGGCTATTTTTAGCTTAATATAAATGAACCCTAATTCCAGCCAGAGACACTATCTCATCGGGCATTTACAGATCCCATTGTACGTACCATGTGCCTGTAGATCACTTTATGCCTTTATATATAAAGACAACATTCATTGCCTCAAATGCTGGCAGCCTAAACAGACACTTCAAATGAAAGTTAAGGAGCACTGAGAGAACTTACAGGTGAGATAAAACAGGTGAGATAAAACTTAACTGTAGTAAAAAAAAATAATAATAATAAAAAAAATGCTTAAGTTTTATGACACTGTGAAACATGTCTGTTTACTTTGGCTTAAAATCCAATTCAGTAGCTTGGCCAAAAAGACAGTTAATTTTACCTGAGGTGTGGGTGGAAGAAACAAGGGTAGGCTTCATTATACTTTTTGGATTATGCTCCCCTATAGCGCAATGTTGGGCAAACTGTTCACAGTTACAGACTTCAAAGAAACTGCGTGGACAGGTCACTTCAGGCCCAGTCCTAGTATGACATAACTCAGTAAACCAACTACTGAATTTGAGATGACCATGATCTGATCCTCCCATCTGCAAAGGAGTGGCACTGTTCACACCTTTCCATAACGAAACTCGATATGCTTTTCCCGCTATGTCATTTGAATTGCACTGTGTACAGCAGGTAGTGACAAAGGATTTTCTTAGTGCTATATCTTTAATGTCTGCATTCATAAAGCAATGTGCAAACACAGATGAAGTAATTGAGAGGTTAAATTACTGAATTTCTAGGCGTATCCATTGCTTTTGTTGGAAAAGCAGGAAGCCCAACCCCAGTATTACATCCTATTTGCATCTCTGGTCAAGAACATTTGCAATACTACACACTGAATAATAATTAAAAAAAAACATTCAAAATCCCTTTGGCCTGTAAAATGTGAACTTCACCTGACTTACAACTTTTTTTTTTTTTTAATCTAGCAAAACCACCTTTTCATTGCACAACAGTAACTCATAACTGCTTTTTCACCACTGCAACAACTGGAAGGCTAAGCAGGCCAGATGACAGAAGATCACAAAAAGATCTAACCACCAGGTCTGTTGTGGAGCAGAGGAACAAAAGGTACTTGATTCAGGCTTATAAACCTCGCTTGCATGTTTGTGTGATGACATTTTTAATTTCCCATCATAGTATTGCCTTTTCTTTAAGGCAAAACCCAAGCAAGCAGTGCACACACACACCAGCCTTTGGGAAGACCACTATAGTGGCCCCATGTCCAGAAAGAAGTTGCCTTTGAGACTCAGGTAGGCTTTTTTCTTCATTGTCCCTCACAGTCCTCCCTCCCTACCCTATTCCCATAGAGTACCTGCCTTCAAACCTCCCCAGCACTGTCACTGTAGCTGATGCTGATGTCCCTCAATGACCTTCCCTATTGGGACAGCAGCCATAGCACTGCAGGGCAGACAAACAGAGGTTTGGAAGGTATTGCATTTAAATTTAGCAATGTTTGTATCCACACATTAGGATCTGTGAAAACAATGACAGTGTCCTGCTAAGGATTCAAACATCACTATTAAGAACTACTCATTCAACTTTTAATGTAAAGGTGCCCATGGTAGCCAACACATGTAAAATCTTAACAGCTCATCAAGACTTTCTGCAGTACAGGGCATCCCTCACCTGGAGACTTCAAGTGCTCTACAAGAATCAGTATAGATGGGTGAAGCATCTCAGAAATAATTTCAGGAGATCTGCAGTGTTAAGCATGTCTCTAAGTTGTTTGCTTTCCGATTACTTCACTGTCACACAAAAAAAAAGCCATTTATCATTATGACTGAATGATGAGGTAGAAGGTGAGGGCATGGCACAGGCATCCAAAGAATGAAGCTTTCACTCACATTTTCCCGGCATTGAAAGAAAAGATGTATCTCACTTGACACACTGCTCATTTTGAAGCACAGGGTTCACTGTTCTGTAGTAATCCATAGAACATGGTTAGATATTAGCATGTCCTATGCAGTCAAGCCTAGCTTATGTTTGCAGCTGTATATCAAAAAGAGAATTCAAGATTGGCTCTCATTAAATTATTATCCATGCATCAACATACAATGAGCCATAGCAAGTTATCATTCATATGTTTTCTGCCACAGCTGGCAATTTATGGTTACCACAGGGCTTGGTCCTGCCTTGTTCCATCTTCCTACAGAAAGCAATACAGCTTCTGTGAAGCATATTGCTTTGCCTGACACCTTCTCTTTCTCCAGGTCCAAAATATAATTACTACTAGCTTCTTCTGTATCCTTTGGGCTTCTTGGGATTTCACCTTCTCAACACTATTGTCAGAATTCTCCTTCTAATTGAAACCCCCAATAGGCATTTTAGCAGCTAATGTATGTGATTACAACCACTCACTGCTGTCAACTATACAATTACAGGAAATCTAATTTCTCCTTGTCTGAGGTTTCAGTTATCTGAAGTTCCCTGACAAGAATGAATGAGAACAACCAAGAAACAAAAACACAAAGCACAGTACCAAGATACTTCAATGTAATAGAGTTATAAATACTAAAATAAAAATTACCACAAATATCTAAGTGAAAATTTAAAAATCAAGGAGATAATAGCAGTTTTGGGGATCAGTGCTGCAGCTGAGTCAGTGAAGAGGCCATTCTCATTTTGTTTAGATGTCTGCATTCAGAGAACAAAAGCTGCTACCCATACAAATTTAGTAGAAAACAGAAAAAGCAATTATCTCAAGAGTCTGTCTAGATTTTTAGGATATTCTAATGGTTCAGCATTTTCATAGCCCCTACCTGAAATGCCAGAGGGACCAAGGTTTCTCAGCCCGGGATCTCTTTTTGTTCAACATCTTCCATCTTGCTGGAGGAAAAGACATCGCATATAGACACTGGAGATATCCAGGAAGTCAGTTTTGAGAAAGAAAAGGTTAAGCAGTGTTCAGTTGGATTAAAGCTGAGAAATGATGTTTCCAACAATCCAAGGGAATAAATCCCCTATATTCAGGCTATTATTGCCAAGCATGTACAGAAGAATTTGTAAATGCATACCCTACATGGGGGCTATTTAAATGTCAGATCCATTTAAGATCTGGGTTATGAACAAAGTCTGCTCAGACTATGCCAAAATCCCAGATATGTGACGACCCCTGAATTCCTCTTTCATATACCTCACTTTCCTCTAGACTTCCAGGGACTAAATACAGTGCAAGGCCCAGCCACAGCAGTAGTGTTTGGAGCAACAAATCATGTTATCAGAGTCACAGAGCCACACAGAAATGATGAACTTCAAGGCAATATCCAGCCTGGACATATTTTTTTTTTTTTTTTTTTTTTTTGCAAGCAGCCTGTCACTTCCTAGACTCACCCTGATCCACATGCCTGGTCCACTCTGCCCTTTCCTTTTGTAAACAACTGTAGTCTGTTGATGTCTGCAAAGCTGTATCTACTTAGACCAGCTGAGGATAAAATACGAGCTCTGAATGACGTAAGTAGAGGCAGACAGGAGGAGAAAAAAGTGAAGGGAATACCCTTAACCACAAGACAATAAAAATACTGCAAATCATTGCCTTTCCCATCTAAGATTGTAGTTTAACTGAGGAAACATGATGTGAATTTGCAGGGAAAGAAAACAGCCTAATTTTGTGCCAGTTTTATGCCCACGGTTTATAACACTGCTGTACTGGGGGAAAAAAATGGAGTAAGACACCTAGAGAAACTAAGGTTTACATCGTCAATTTTTCTTCACAACTTTTTCCTTAGTTACACCACAACCTTTTGCAGCTCCTGGTTCTAGCTGTATACAGTACCTTCTTTTAGATTATTTTTTCTGGGGAAACTGTACCTACACAATTTTTCACACGTGTGTGAGTTTCTGAAGCTTTGGATATAGTAGGTTAATTCCAGTCAAAATTTCCAGAAAGAATAGACTCAAATTTAAGAGAGGACCATACGTAAAGAACTCAAATCTCACAGGAAGGGGTGAATATAGGAAAGATCTGAAAGAAGGGCCTTGACTGAGGTAAAGACGATAGCATTAGCAACTGTATTGCTAGCTACCAGAGGACCCATGCAGGAGCTAGCCACAGATTTCACAGGTTCATTGCTCATAGAACAGTTTCCTATTTTCTGTCCTGTTATCTAGCATGAATATCTTTTCCTCACTTGCTTGACAGAAGTTCATAATATTTCAAAATTTTGGTAGCAGGGGAAAGAGGACTTCAAAGCCCAGATCATGTTCAGACTCATGTGTTGCAGACAGACCTTATCTTCCCAACACACCAGACTAAGTAGGTGTGAGCAACCTCAAACTGAATTGTTCAAAATCTAGATACAGCAGTCCAGACAGGGTTTCTGCAGTAACAAAGCCAAATAGTTAGATAGTTTGTTGGCTTTTGCTTAGACAACAATAACAAAAAAAAAAAAAAAAGATTTTAATGTCTTGCAGGACCATGGGCTTGAATTCCAGCTCCATCTGGGATAAGATGAATTACTTTCACACAAAGTTTTGAGGAAAAAAACCCTGAAATTTCCTGGTTCATTTATGCTGTTTCATGCATACGCAACATTTCACACTATGGGATCCTGCTACGTGGGTTAGGATTCTCTCATGTTACAGTATTTTGATTCTTATTTTCTAGTTGAATATTAATAAATACAGTGAAATGTTGTGTAAAAATCAGTGGCAGGACACACAGTGAAGACTTCAGATAATTTTTCTTCAAATTCACAACAAAAGGAAAAGGCAAAGCTATACCATGCTAACAAAATAATCTCCAAAACATTTCACTGAATCTCCCAAGAACAGGACGTGTTTCATAGTGTGACACAGACAGTAATATACCAAAATGATGCAGACTTAAACTGAAACAAGAAGGTTGAGAACTAGCACTTACATTTCTTTACCACAGTTGGAGCACTGAAGGATGTGTGACAGAAAGCGCTGTGAAAATACACGTTGCTTTACTCAGAATTGATCTTCTATTGTTTTGCGCAGTCCAGATTCTGTGCATCACCTTGTGTTAATTTCTTCCTCAGTCATGGATTATCACTATCAAGGAGATACAGCAGCTCACCACAAGAGAGTTTATTGTTTTCAATATTTTCATTTAAGCACTTTAATCAATATCTGCCAAGACAATTAAAGGGCTCAAATGGTTTCCCAGAGGAATTTTTCCTTCAGAGTTCATCTCTTTTCTTCTTTTATTTTGTATTTATTCCCCTATTTATTTTAACACTAACAAAAAAAGTTAACATCATTTCCCCAAATTTATCCACTTTTCTGATTCTTGTTTTATAAGGGAAATGAAATTTGTCATGCTGCTATACATCATTTGCACTGCAGTGCAATGTCCCATCTGTGTGTCAAGTACAAAACAAAAGCATTTTGTGAAAAATTGCTAAAGTAGTAATGATTTTTGTCCTCAACTCTTTGTTTTGCCTTTCAATAAAGAAGGCGACATGTGCCACAAATGATATATTATTGTTTAAGTACAACCCTAGTAACACAGTGCATAACCAAAACCATGTTTCACAGCAGAGAAACTATAGTTTACTGCCCCTATGGCTCTGATGAGAATATAATGTTCTACAGTTTATAAATGCTTTGAGGTCAACACATGATTTACTTCAGCTTGTTCATCCAATGAGCAGGAGGTCCAAAAATATATCAAGCTATTAGACAGCCTACTGGAAGCTTGGCGGAGGCTCCTTGTGATGGAAAGCATGCCATAGAAGCCTCTCTGTCAACCAGAGATGAGATAATTAGATCCAGGTAATACATTGGAGCCCCATCAGGGAACAGGACAGCAAACATGTCATCTTTACGACTTTTTCTTATCCTCCCCAGCAACGCTAGCCTGAGATAGTAAAAAGTTCCTAGCAAAAACAGAGCAGCAGGATAATTTAGCAATCATCTCTCCATCATCCTCATTATCCAGAGACCTAGTGTTCTGTATAAACAGCAAAACAATGCCAACAATAGACTGAGCGGTTGTGCTAGTCAGTCCCAGCTTTTGTTTAATATTCCAGGGTAACATCATACAACTTTGAGGGGCTAGAATCTTGCAATATTCAAAAAAAGCCTGAGTGCACACATGTAAGTTACAAAACATCTCATGCAAAAGTGGCTTTCTTCTAATTACAGACCTATGGTTTAACTCTACAATCAAATATACCTAAACTGCTGGTGGATCAAAGCATTCTTGAACACTTGGGTAACATATCGATTTTATACATGTTATTGATCTTATGATTCTTGCTGAAATGAACATGAGTTCAGCTAGAACCATAGCACCATGGTCCTTGGCACTTGCCCACATTCACTGCTGCATGTACATTTTTTGGAGGTCCCAGTAGGTGGAACTTGAAAGTGCAGAGTTGCTAAATGAGGAATCCTTGTTCGTTACAGTAGCAGTCCCTTTACAAGAGGAAAGTAATTGAAAAATACCCATCCACACACTAGTGCCAAAACACTAGTGTTTCTTAGAATTTAGGAAAGCTGTGGTGAAAAGTAAAAATACCTTTGAATACAGTGCATGTATCCTAAAAAGGTCAAATTTCCTGCATTCCATATTTTTATGTCTGTACACCTGTGTTTGTAGAAAAAGCTTCAGGATAGTTTCAATTATGATGGATTTTGTGTTAAAAATATTATGTTGTACATTGTTTATGTCTATCACCTAACTTTAGAAGTTTTACTACTTTTTACCCAGTCATGTAAAATGTTCTCATGAGACCCCACCTGCAGTAGTGTTCAAATCTGGGCACCCAAAACAAGGAAATCGAGCTGTAGGAGAGAGTTGAGAGGAGGGCCATGAAGATGACTGGAAGGCTAGAGAACCTATCCTGTGAAGACAGGCTGAGGGATCTGGGCTTTTTCAGTCTGGAGAAGGCTCCAGGAGGACCTCATGGCAGTCTGTCAGTACTTGAAGGGGGCCTACAGGAAAGCTGGAGAAGGGACTCCTTATCAGGGAGTGTTGTGATAGGACAAGGAGGAATGCTTTTAAACCAAAAGGCAGCAGATTTAGATTAGACATCAGGAAAAAATTATTTTCTATGAAGGTGGTGCGGAACTGCAATAGGTTGCCCAGGGAAATAGTGGATGCCTCATCCCTGAAGCTGTTGAAGGTCAGGTTGGATGGGGCTTAGGGCAACCTCGTCTAGTGGAAGGTGTCCCTGTCACTAGAACTAGATGATCTTTAAAGATCCCTTCCACCCCAAGCTATTCTATGATTCTCTGTTTATCTACAGCAGAAGTACAGACATTACCATATTTGTCAGTGCATTTGTATTTGTTTTCATAGTATCTTGATGCATAAAGGTTGACTTATCTTCTGTTTTCTGTCCTGATAGTTGACATCTAGAAACATTTTTCCCTTCTTCTTTCATTCACACAGCACACATTGGTAAATGCAGGAGATATTAGAAAGAGAAGGAATCACTCATCCCAGCAATGGAAGCCTTGTGAAGCCCTGTTGGCATCAGTGGCACAGTCACTCACTATGGGAATTGATGAACTAATTTTATGTGCCTTATCCACACATGCACTAGCTTTCTTTACATTCTTGAATATGTTCCATCAACACACCAGGAAAAGAAAACAGGAGATGGCTCTTGCATGTTAGGAATCATTTAACTCAATTTCACATTTTAGTCAAAAAACAAATCTTAAGAAGTTAAAACATAAAAATCCAGGATCTCTCACAATCAAGCGTATGGCTTAGAATCATACAACCATCAAGGTTGGAAAAAACCTTCAAGATCATCCAGTCCAACTGTCCACCTACCACCAATATAACCCCACTAAACCATGTCCCTTAGTTCTACATCTGCATATTTCTTAAACAGCTCCAGGGACACAACCACCTCCCTGGGCAGCCCCTTCCAGTGTCTGACCACTCTTTCTGAGAATAAATTTTTCCTGATATCTAATGTGAATCACGTAAAAGTTAAATTAATCATGTAAAAGTTGAAATGAAATTTCTAATGAAGCTGTTGAAATAAATGACGGAGATCTGTGCCTCAGTGAATGTTTACTGCCAAGGCACACCCACAACATTGCTTATAATTCTCTTCTGTGAAAGTATAAACAAGTCCTTAAAAAATAAAGACATTGAGAGCACCATCAATATGAATTAAGTTCAGAAGAGAATCACAAAACTCAGAAGCCAGACAACTCTACTTCTGTCATATAATATACTTCTGAATAAAACATCCTGAAAGTAGAATACAGGAGAAGAAAATTCATTTTTTCCACTTGCTAACAAAATAAAATTGATTTTTCTATTCTTCCCTTTATAGGAATGACAGTGAGTATCTTCATGGAGGTCCAGGAACCAGAAAGAAGTTGTGGCAGCCATTTTTTATGTCTCTAAAGGTGAGTAAATTTAAGTGAGTGAAAACACTAAAGGAAGAAAAATATAAGCCTAGTAGAAAAAGTGCTAAAATTAAACATGAAAAACAGGAGCAAGCTAGATAAAAATCAATATGACTTTTCCCAAGGTGTTCTTTTATAAACATTATTTTGGTTCTTCCTTTACCACAAAATATACAGAAAACAGAGTGACATTTTGATAATCCTCCAGTCTTCTATGAAGTTGTTCATGATGATTCAGAAACTGAATAGATTTAGTACCAGAACCCTTACAATGGCAAGTCACATGTCATTTGCATTACCGTTAGGGAAGTACATGGCATTTGGGATTCACTGCCTGCAAATATCACTAATGGCAAAGTCATGAATTACTCCTTCAGTTATAGAATCCAAATTCAAATTCTCCAGTAGTACTCATGAAGAGAGCTTTGCAAGTATAGCTGTGCAACCAGCATGAATTTGGCTGTTGGACACTGGCCAACTTACAGGAATGGCACACTTAAGAGTTTCCTAGGTATAGAAAAAATATAGAAAGGTGTGTGGATAAAAACAATATACAGAACTACAGGATGAACAGAACAAGCCTTGAGATTTAAATGTGAGCTCCATTTACCTCTAGCACTAGGAAAAGAATATAAAGACCATCTTTTTTTCCCCTTTTTCTTTCTTCATTTGTTACTATCAGGTAAAACATCTATCTCAAGTAGTCTAAACTTGGGAAAAAGAAAGGTCATCCCTGTGGACAAAATGCATTTGCAAGCAGGACATAAGAAAAGTCTCAGTAAGAATTTCTCATGAGTAACAGCCATGCAGGAAAACACGTCTTAAACAGTAGAAATTGCCTGATTTTATGACTTAAATCAGGGAAGAGAAAGATTTTGCTAGAAATGAAATCTGTAATGTATTTCAATAACTTTTACTCATGTAAAACAATGTCACATTGAAGGAAAAACTGCAAGCTAAACCAAGGCTGAGAGAATGCAGCATAGTGGAATCAAGACTTGAGGCAACTGCGTGGTAGAAAGGGACTTATTTGGGACAAGAGGAGAGAAATACTTCCAGAGGGCACAGGAACAAATAGATAAACTAAAAGAAGCAAAAAAAAAAACTTTAAAAGCGTGCAGATATTCAACATGTTCATGAAGTGCATGGTGAGTGGATGCTAGAAACAAAATATAAAGCACGTTTGGAGGAAATATGGATATCCAGAAATAGTACTACAGAGAAGAAGCAGAGCCCAGATGACAAGTAGATGCTGCCCTTCTACTGAGGGTCATCACAACACCATAACAAACTTTTTTTCCTCCTCCCATTTTTCTTTCTATAATTCCAAGTTGAAGATGAAACACCAAATAAAAAAAAAATGTATCAGCTCCCAGAATCTTTTAGATGTTTTCTAATAATTAATTACTCAGAATGCATCCTGATTTCCATTTCAAGACAGCTTTTACAACTATTTTATTAGCCAGCATGACTGAAGTGACACACAGTCCACTCTGTTAGACTGTGGTCCTAGGTAGGATTTGCTGTCTTCACTCCCAACAAAAACTGATGTAATCAAAGAGTGAGAATCTTCTGAAGGCCAGGGAGGCTCTGCAAAAATCTTCCCATTAATTTCAATAGGCTGGGCTAGCACAGGCCTACCATTTTACCTCATAGAAAGAAGAGGAGTAGTAATATTCTTTCTTACCTGTACATCATCCTCTGTGAAACACTCTCAGCTAAATTTGAAAGTCTTAGTCACAAATAACAAATAAGGAAAAAAATGTCAAAACTATCATAATACCCTGCAGGTGGCAGGGATTGCACTATTGGCATCCTTTTGCAAAGTACAGTATTAAAAAAATCCTACTTTAAACAGAAAATGCACACTTAGAAGTAAGAATGCTCTCAGGTAAGATGCCTGTGAATCAGGCTCCAAAAAGTTAAGCGGATGAGCTGTACTGTCAGTCACCGACAATGTGCAGCATCACTACAGGAATCCGTGTGACTGTTATCTGTTGCATGCAGAAGTGATAGTGACACAAATGATAAAGATCTCTCTTTACCATTTGTGCTAAAGATTGAGAGAGCTAAAGGCTCTCTCAAAATAACAGGGTTTTTTTTTGTTTTGTTTTTTGTTTTTTAAGAATAATGATGCTAGAAGAAATCAAAGAAATTGGTGGATCACGTTTACCCTAAGCAATAATAATCTCTTAATGATGACAACTGAATCTTGCTAAACTATATACTATACTATATCAATTTCATGCAAGCTACCTTCCAGCATTCAGTAGATCATCTTAATTAAACTATAGTTTCTCAAAAGTAAAGAATAAATTTTATTCCATACCATTACAGCAGACTAATATATATGTATTTTTTTTTTTTTGAAGTGGAGTATTCAGACTGTAGAGTAGAGCTTCCCATCCCAAATTCACTCTAAAATATTAATTTATTACCTTTGTCTTTGTTGGTGCAATAAAGTTTAATAATAAGTGTACTTTTACACTGACATCTAGCAATGAGAGGGTCAACTCAGCTCAATAAAGCTGACAGACTGACACTAGTGTCTGTGGTTGTGTTATAAATATTACATAGCAGATATTTTGTGAGTGAGAGTGTGAAGGAATATTCCAGAAAAGGAATGCAAATCTACCATGAAGTAAAACACCAGAAAATTGAAACAGCCATATGAGTTCAAATATCCATGAGTGTAAAAAGTAGAACCTAAAGTGTCAACACTTTATGTATTGATGTGGTTGAGAAGAATACAGCCAGGAACATAGCACATGCATATATGAAGTGCCATAAACAGATGTTTTTATCAAGAACTGTATGGATTATTACAAGACAGTTATTATATTTGTGAAGCATTTGTTAAGTGCTCTCATAAAATGCAGATTAGGCATTTGATTAGTTTGCCACAGTTCTTTGAACTCCCTCCAAAACCCTATCAACATCTTGTAGATGGCATACGCTTTATGACACAGCTGAAAAGAGATAATAAATAATATGGCAGGAAAGTATTAAAAGTTAAAGCTGAGGCTTCAGATTGCATCATGTATTTTCTTCTGTTTCTTAAAGCACAAGCCATTGGATCAGAGTTCTTACACTCACGAATTATCTGGTACTAGCCATCAGTGAAGACAAGCTACCAAGTCATTGGTCTAGGGTGTGACCTACTAATAAGCTCGTCATGTTCACACATGCCACACCATCTCCAAAGCCAGATCTCTTTCCCTAAATTTAAATCTCTTCAGCCTAAAAAGAGGCTGCCTCTCACTTTCCACAGCAGAAAGTCTGTTTTTCAACTGAACTACCAGAGACTTATGTCACTCTTGTCTCTTTGCCACAGAATATCACTGAAAATGCATCTTAGCAAAAGAAAAGATTAGTGAGTATTGATAAATGGTATAACTGCAATGTTTAAGCTCCACATTCAAAGTACTTCACACATGCTACATAGCTGTACCCATATTTCCTAAAACAAACATAATTTTGCATGGGGCAAAAGCCAGTGAGAGAGAGAAAGCCACTTGCTTGTGATCAGAGATCTGAAGTCTGGATCACAGACAGTGCACAAGTTCCCACTTTTGAGTGATGTGGAGCATTCCCTCATATCTAGTGCTTCAACAGGCCAAGCATTACAGTTCATCCCAGATGTGGTCTGCTGTCAGCTACAAGTGGCAGTGTCTCATTGTAAACTTTGCAGGCATCTACAGCAAAAAGTCATAGAATCATAGAATTAGCTAGGTTGGAAAAGACCTCTAAGATCATCCAGTCCAACCATCCACCTACCACCAATAACCCCACTAAACCATGTCTCTCAACGCTATATCTAAATGTTTCTTAAACACCTCCAGGGATGGTGACTCCACCACCTCCCTGGGCAGCCCATTCCAGCGCCTGACCACTCTTTCAGAAAAGTAGTATTCCCTAATGACCAGCCTAAATCTCCCCTGGCACAACTTAAGGCCATTCCCCCTCATCCTGTCACTAGTTACAAGAGACAAGAGGCCGACCCCCAGCTCACTACAACCTCCCTTCAGGTAGTCATAGAGAGCGATAAGGTCTCCCCTGAGCCTCCTCTTCTCCAGACTGAACAATCCCAGCTCCCTCAGCCGCTCCTCATAAGGCCTGTGCTCCAGACCCTTCACCAGCTTTGCTGCCCTCCTCTGAACACGCTCCAGGGCCTCAATGTCTTTCTTGCAGTGAGGGGCCCAAAACTGGACACGGTACTCGAGGTGGGGCCTCACCAGGGCTGAGTACAGAGGGACAAGTCACGTGAGAGCTTTCACACAAAGATCAAGCACAATGCTGACAAATGCTCAGCAACTTAAACATTGAGTGGGAAGAGTGGGGTTGACCTGGCCACCACCACACTGGTACAGCAGGGGCAATTTCACATTGCAGATACAGAATCATGGCAGCATGCAAAGGAAGGAGGACTCTACCTCTTCACAAGCACTCACACCATGGTCACCTCTCAAACCATCAAAGAGATGTAAACGAAATGGTGCCAAAAACAGTAGTGCCGTACTGCTTTAAGTCTGCTAATTCCCTCTGCTCTGTTTAATTACATGAACTGTCCAGGATGCTAATCAACACCTTACATCATGATGATGCAGTTAGAAATGTAATTATGAATGCAACATGAATAATTTCATTAACTACCATATGTCAGGCTGTCTAGTTCTCTCCACTCCCATTGCTGGCAACGCTCTATGGGTCTGCTCAGCACTTCTGGGAATTAGGCCATTTACATATGACATGTTTATACTTAAAAGCAAAATCCTGCAGACTTGAATCAAGTGAAAAGTAACTTTGATGTCTGTCGGAGTTTTACCAGAATTAGGACTGTGGTATTTAGGCCACTGAATCCTGAGGATTCTGAAAAGAAATGCTTCCTTACAATAAATAAATAAATAAATAAATAATCTGACTTTGAAACTGTGATTTCTTCACCCAAATGGCAGGATTGCCAGTGGCCCTGTAAGCACACTATTGATAACTGCCCATTTTTCTTTCTGCTACTCATAATCCAGCAGTACTTGGCAGGCTACAATCGGGAGAGCAGCCACATCAGCTATGTGCTTCACAAATAAAGCAAAGACAGAGGCCCAGTCCCAGAAAACACATAATCTAGGATTATGGAAGGAAAAGACAGAAGGTGAAAGGTTGATCCTCCACTGAAAAAATAAACAAACAAACAAAAAAACCCTGTACCAGAGATGGTTTCAACAGTGCCAGCAGAATAAGCTTTTAAAATCTGCCTCTCTGCTGCTTCCCATCCTGACACCCATACCAGTTTTGCCCCCCATTTCTCCCTTTCTTCCCACCTGTCTGCCTTCTCTCTCCTCTTCTCAGGCAAAACCTCTGTTGCTATTGATTTCAGTTCTGGTGCACATGGCACTAGTGAAGGCAAGCAGGAGCTCACCTGAACGAGTGGTTTTAAATGCTTGCGATGACTTAGTGCTAACCACAGATTGACCACTGAGGTTGTGTCAGGTGACGTAGGCAGTCCCCAGGCACTCAGCTGTGCACCTCGTTCCTTCAGCATGCTGAAACCCTCAGGCTACATCCATGCTGCAAAGTGAAGAGTAGGTTTAAAAGTGACTCTGAGCACAACAGGCTCTGTGGTCCATGCACTTCCTATCTATGCTGCTCTAAAACTCAGTTTACATCCAACCCCAAAGCATGCTCCTACACACCAAGAATGTGCATGGTAGATGTGCCCAGGGTGTGATTAACCATGTAAATGCAGCCATCATCTTACACAACAGTGATAAAGGACATTTGGTGCCTGATTCAAGCCCTGAGGAGCCCCCCTGTGCAACTTACTGCCTGGTTTTAAATCCTACAGATACTGCAGTTAAATAATACAACATCAAAACATTCCCACCCAGCTACTGTTTCTATATACAATCGATGGAGTTTTGCTGAGTTAAACAGTGCAGTTCTTTACTAGATTTATATCTTGCATTTTCATGTGCCCATGTTATAGTGATTATAAGATAAGAAGTTAAAATAAATATATTATGCAGATGAACAAAGAAATTCAATGAGAAAAAAAAAAGAAGAAAAAGGAATGGCTGGTGTACGGTGCTTGACTCAGGCTGTCGCTATGTGTTGTATAAAGATATTAACACTAATTTTTATTCAGAGATCCCACAAGGGAAGAATACAGAAGTTGGCTTTTCAAATAAGAACTATATTAAGCTCATGAACATCTTTAAACCCCTCTTTATATTTATATCCAATATAATGACAATTTTCTAAGTTAGGAATGATCTTCAAACAGGAAGCCTGAATTACATGGATAGCTGGGGGATAAGGTTGAGATGAATCCTGAAGAAGCATGAACTTACAACTAAATTAAAATAAACACATCATTAAATGTATGAAAACAGTCTATTTCACTGAAGTATTACTTTTCTTGAAGGCAGCTTCAGTTGGGAGGACAGTGATATTAGCTAAGCAGAAGCAAGAAAAAAAGGAGAAAAAAAGGTAATTGTATTTTAAATGAAATATACAATTTCAGAATTGTGTTAGGGAGTTTGTAATATATGAACATGACTTGCACTTCTTAAAGCTATGCTTACGTGTTGGTTGGCTATTCTTCCCAATACAAACCTTATTTATATGATTTCTTATATGGCATAAAATTTCACAGCGTGACAGAAGCTGTCAATATACGATCTCACCTCGGAAGTACATTGCTGTTTTTTTGCTCTGTTTTCAGATTTTAAAATGCTTTTAAAGAAATTTGGGTTATGATTAAGTGGTAGGGAGGCAACAATTAAAAGTCCATCCTTCCCAGGTGCTTTCTGCTCTTGTGTAACAAATAAAGAATTTATGGCTATGAATCTCAGTTTTACGTTACTGAAACTGCAGTGATTTCAGTGGAGTTATTTTGAGTTACAGCCACAGTGAAAGGAGAATTCAGACCTACTGCACCAAATAAACTTAATACACAATATACAATCCCACTGGATTCAGCTTTAAAGAAAAACAACACACCCACAAAAAAAAATAAAAGAAGCAAAGTAAACATCCACAAGAGTTCTGCAATAACATTTAGCAAAAAAAAAAAAAAAAGTCTGAATTTCTGTATTTCCTTGGCATTCAAGAAAAACTCTACTGAAAAACTCAAAGTGTGCATGGAAAAAAATGTGTGGTATCCTGGCCTCATGATGGCAGAAGAAAAGTCAAACTTTGCTAAGTATGGATGATTGTAAGCAGGAACAGCTCTAGGTTTACATCATACCTGGTGATGCTGAACATGGCCAAGGAAGGGATTCTAATTCTCCACATTCATCACCAATTCTTGGGTGCCCAAAATGTTGCCAAATGAACTGCCATGCTCCACACATGGCATGTGTGATCCCTCTCTCACCACATACTCTCCAGGCCCAAACGACAGTAGCCTGCCAAGAGAAACAAAGGAATGCTGTACCTTGAACGTTCAGGGAATAAAGCTATTGTTCGTTACCCTCAGCCATGCCAGAAGTTTTGCTTGCATGTATCAGAAGAAAGCAGGCAGATACGGAGCAAAGTGAGGCCTGACAGTCCTTGTATGCATTTATGAGGGAAAGGCTGGTCATTCACACGTGCCTGAACAGGAGAGGAAATCCACAGACAAATGAGACTTGTATATAGCACCAGCCTCAGCATTTATGAAGGAACCATAATGCTGCAATATATCAAGCTGTACTCCTGTAAAATCAGCTTCTTTGCTGAGTAGAGTTTAACAATAAGCAGTAGAATGACTTGGCTTTTCTTGTAAGCTCTACCACAATGAGAAGGGAAAAGTGAAATTGCAGAAAAGTTATTGTGTGGCAATTCTATCAGTTTGTTCTTTTGATATGAGAAGCATGAAAACATGAACTTACTTCGCTCACTCTGATCTGGTCTGATCAATTTTGTATTGCAGGTTAAATTAGAAAAGACTTTGAACTGAACTCTACAAACAAGTAGGGACTATGCTAGGTTGTGAAACGCATAGCCCTTTTCTTGTGACAGCTAGGGAAAAGCTCAAGTAATTTCAACAGGACATCATTTTCTGTGGGAGAAATAGAGAACCAGTGATGTGTACAGGGCAGCGTCATTTTTTATCTGACTGAAAAGACCAGAGTAGAGGGATTCTCAAAGTGCATTATTCTACACTTGGAAAAATCACTGACAGTCCAGATCATTTCAGTCATAACTAAAAATTATACATTAGCAGAGCTCCAATAAATCAGTGACATTTTAAACAAAAAAAAAATTGTATTTAACATTGATCTGAAGATAAAGACTTCTATTAAGAAATCTTCATCCAAATTGCAATGTCAAAAATTTGGCCAGTTGGACATAATGCCCCAGTTATATGAGCCCTTTTACTTCTCCAATCTGTGATCTTTTTCTTTCTTATATTAAGAGAGAAGATGATCAGCATAAACAAGTACGTAGGTCACTCCGAAAGTAATGCCTCCTATTTGTTTCCATGGAAACTACAACAGATACAAAGAGCATGATAACATTATTTGATAGAACAGAGTCTCAGCTAAAAACATGATTTTTCAACATATTCACTGCCATTAGGTGTGGATTTTTTGCCAGTGATGAACAAGAGCCAGCATTCCATATTCATGGCTTGTATTTCACACTGTTGTCATCACTGTTGAAACACACCACCCACCACCTCACTGCGCTCAATTCCACTGTTGGGTCTCCATAAACATTCAGCAAGTATTCATGAATGTGAATGGGTGCCATTTTTTCTGCATGGAGGAGCTCAGTGACACACCTTTGCTTCATCTGCCCTTCCATATCAGATACCATTTTGTCAGACCACCCCTCTGCTGCCGTCTGTTGCACAGCAACAAAATGTAATGGGATATTGGTGGGAACATTCTGGCTCTACTGCCATGCCACCAACATCTGCCTCTGATGCTATGGGCCGACATAATAAAACAAACAGGAGGTGTTATTTTCAGAGCAGCCCTAATAGAATATTTTGTGGCTGAATGTAGAGAATATTGAGCACTAAAAATATTACATACATTGTCTAGATTCTCCCAGGTAGCTCTCAAGGTTTTGAACGTACAGTCCATAGTGTGTAAATGCTGGAGTTTAATATGCTTTTATAGAAGCTCCTTGTCACCTTCTGCTGAACAAATGCTGTAAAACAACATTCTTGAATATTTCTCCAGTCTCCAAATAAAAAAAATAAATAAATAAATGTGAATGTGCTTCACCAGCAAGCATGACCCTTTAAATAACTTTTGCATGATACATCCCTCTCAAGAATATGTACCAAAGTGAAAGACCTTGACATCTATATGCAAATATGTTCACAGAAAAATTTGCCCAAGGGATGACTGGCCTAAAGCCTGTTTGCAAAAGTATCTCAGGCAATCTAGGGGAAAGTAACAATGCCCTGTCAGCAAGGTGATCTATCACAAACTGCAAACAAATAAGTAGATGAAGATACACTCAAAAGAGTTTGCAAAACAATCACAGGCTTTAATATATGTTTCCATGCAGGTTTTCTGACCAATTTAAAACCAAGATTCATTCCAAACCACTCCTCCCCCTTAAAAAAAAAAAAAAAAACTGGGGTGAATTCACCAGATGCATTATTTACCACATCTGTCACCTTGCTGTCATCTCCTAACACTCGTTTTCCCCACTGCTATCAAAAAGTTCAAAAGGGGAAGATCATCTGATTTTTCTTGACAATCCTTTTTCTTTTTCCCAATGTGCAAGCATAAACATTTGACACACTAGCTCTAGCTGGTTTGTTTCAGGTCTGATACTTCTCAGAGGTTTACTGTATGTGTGTTACCATATATGTCTCAATATGTATTTAAAAAAAAAAAAAAAAAGGAAAGAAAGGGGAAAAAATCATTCTGTTTCAAATAATGAGCATGTGCACCTTTTTGCCTCAGGCCTTCATACACAATTTAGCCAGAAAGCCAGGGCAGATCATGATTTAGCATTTGACATCTCTTGCCTTCAGGCCAGGGGAGACTAATACAGATTTCTGACTCTGAGCACACCATGGAAAAAAAAAAGTGAGAGAGAGAGGCCTTTTATTGACTAAATGATAAAGAGGTTTGTAATGATAAATAACAGTCATTTTATTGTGGAATTCCCCAGAAAAGATGCATTCTGCAGTGTCTGAAGAAGCCTAAAAGCCGAAGCTGGTTCCCTGTGGATCCAAACCTGTTAAGCTCCAATCTTTCTGGGCAGAAATAGAGGTCGCAAATTGCATAGGACCTGCACTATTAAAACTGTATAAGCACGATACATAATCACTGCTGCATCCAGGACAGTTAGCACTAAGAGGATTAGCTGAAGGCTGCTTCTGGTTCTCTCTCCCTCAGCCTGCATCTCAAACAAGACTGGTGTAAACTCAGCTTGCTTGAGAATTTTCTGCCAGCTTTGATCGATAGTTTAATTGTAAACTTTGGGAGCAATAATGGATAATTCAGCTTGAACCGTCCATTATAAGCGCTGCTGCTGAGGATGCAGCCTTCAAAATTAAACAAGAGTTGTGTAATATTATTACATTTGTACCACTCACCTACAGTTAAACTCCATTTACAAATACTGTCTTGACAATGTATGGAGTTCAATAAACATAGGCCCAGGTGGGTTGAGTGGGGAAAGGGAAGAGGAAAGAAGTTGAAGACAATTATTTGCAATCTATTCTGGAAAGATTTTTATTTTGACCTCATAATAAAACACACAGAAATGGAAATAGGGAGATAATTAGAGACATATTCAAGGATAGAGCTTAGCTGTGGTTACTGTTTTGACTGCTGCAACATGATGGCAAGTACCAAAATCACTTCAAATGTAGTAGCTGTAGAGGGATCCTAGCTTGTCATTGGAACAGGCTGCCCAGGGAAGTGGTGGAGTTACTGTCCCTGGAGGTGTTTGTGGAAAGAGTAGATGTAGTACTTTGGGACATGGTTTAGTGGGCAGTGTTGGTGGTAGGTGGACAGTTGGACTAGATGATCTTAGACGTCTTTTCCAGTATTAATTATTCAATGATTTTGCAGCAGTTCTGGTGAGGAAATAGTTTGGAGAAGTGGTAAACAAATATGCACTGTGGCCTGCGTTGATGTAACCAAATTGGTATTAGTACCTAAACCAGTTTGTTGATCTAGCCTGGATAAAGTTGTGCTAGCATGTGGCTCATTTTCTATAGCACAAGAAGGCACAGAAGCATTCCATGGTGAAAAAAATCACCCTGTCTTGGAAGATGAATAGACAAAATGGCCAGGGATTTAGCTATCAAGTTTTCTGGCAATAACACTCTATGGTATTACATATTCAGACATGTCCATTCAATCTGAAACAGCAGTGAGGAAGCAAAAACTGTAAGAACACAGATCTTGAAATAAAAGCAGCATCTTTGCCAAATGTGAAGTGCAGGCACAAACAGTTCTGTTCACAGGACCACGGTCCACGCTGACATCCTAGTTTTATTATGTATTTCTAAATCAGTTACATGCACAGAATTTGTTTAAAAATGAGAGAATTAAGTTAGAAAAGTAACTCTTGCTGCCAGCTTTACACTGAATTTAGGATCTCAAAATCAAATATACTCCATATCCAAGAACATCAGTAACTATCCCATAACTAACTTCAACTCAAATGCTTTCCCAAACCCTAACCAAACATCCAAGTTCAGGAAGCGCAAGAAGCTCACAAAGAGCTTTCCCACTCCTTAACACAGATTACTGCCTTCCATCAAAAGTCTCCATACAGTTCTTATTAGTTTTCTGAGCTAACTCTCAGATTTCGTGCTAATCACTAGAATAAAAGGCCTGAATGTTTTGGATTGCTTGTTCTCTCTCTCTCTCTCTCTCTCTCTCTCTCTCTCTCCTTATTTAACTATGTACTATACAGGAAAGTCAGCTGAAGCTCTTCCTACAGACTTCTTCATATTCTTGCTGTCTTTCTTCCCATGCAGCTAGGACACTGAACAAAAAACTAACATGCTAAAACGAGCTAAAAAGCAAGGAACTGATGTTTGTTTACCTGGAAGCCAAAAGCTCCACTTGAGAAATTAAATATGGAGAAAATAAAATGTAGCAGTTTGATAGGTGGGATTTGTAGGTCAGGAAGTTGCTGACCTTGGTAGACGAAGTCAAATAGCATTAACCTCTGCAACAGCACGACACTTACTCTGTGAGCAAGCCATTCCTGCACAATGGCTCTTTCATGGCTCAGAAGTCTTCAAGGAAATCTTCATCCTGTTGCACTCCTTTTATGGCAAAGATATATTTGTTCCGGCTGTAACAACTTCTTTATAAAATGATGCAGATGTTGGCATTGTAAAGGAACTGGAGGTTTTTAGCCTTTTACTGTGGTTTCCTCTTTTGAGGGAATGAGGCAAATTAAGGCTTTCTTTGCTGATCATTGGTTTATAATGCTACCATACTGCTGCTAGCTCCACCAGAGCACACTGCAAACACTGTGTTGCATCAGCAGAGTCCCATGTAGAAAACGGAACAGAGTTTGCAAATGCAGACTGTGTAGCAAGGAATCAAGGAATTACCTATGGATCTAACGATGTACGCTCAAAAAACAACATAAACCATATCAGTAATACAAGTTCAGGACTTGTATTACTGATCTTACTGTCTGCATTCACATACAAATCTCCAGTACAATCATGCACTTCTCTAAAGGAGGATTACAGGCTAGGAAATGGTACAGACCAGAATCTGATAGTCTTACCTCATGTTCTCTAGGCTATCCCTTTACATCCAGTATGACAGAACTTGAGATTATGTGCTAATAACATAAGTAAGACTATTGGTGTTATACTCCGATTATAAGATATACACTCATCTTAGAAATGAGACAGCTCTGCATTGAGGCATATGGGCTTGAGTTCTTATAGTCTCTTTCTACATGGGATAAAAAGAAGGAGCAGTACCCTATCCCTCCAAAGTTCTTCCTAAGACCTCCTGAAAGACTGCAGACAATTTTCCAACATCTCACTTACCTTAGTTTACACAACTTGCACAGTGTACACAATTTTGTGTGTCTAGCAGAGCGGTTGTGCAAATGAAAGACATTATGAATTGTTCAGTTTGATGTAAAATAATGAAAATGGTCCACCCAAAATGTCATTCTTATGATAAACTCCCACTTCAGCTATTTTCCTTTGACCTTCATAGTCCCATCTCAACTTATTTTTCACTAAGCTCCCAAGTATATAAACATGTAAATGCTGTGATTTGCACCAAATTAACGATACCTGTGTTTTTATAGCAAAGCTTGGATTCATTTAAGAGTGCAATTTGTTTTTTCCCTTCAGACAGAAGTTTTTTGCAGAATCTTTACTTGATCAGACAGATGTGACATACAGTTATTTATCAAGAAGTGCAAGCCAGCTTACAAGCAATTTCACTTGGTCAAAAATGTGAATATTTTGAGGTTGATGACGTACACACAGCTGTTTCACAGGATATTGTGATTACAATAAGAAATACAAATAAAACCAACAGGATCCAAACTGTTTTCCAGCTTTTACAGGTCCTTCATATAAAAAGAAATTAAAGCAGAGCTCTGTGAGAAAATAAGGTGGAAGGTCTACTTGGCATAGTTACCGTGGTGACTGACACAGTTCAATCCATTAAATTGTGTCCTGTGGTCATAAGCCATCAACTTGTGCTCAGCAAACAAGGATAAGTAGTTAGCAGCTTTCAGAAGGGAGACAACGTTACCCTATTTAGTAATGTAATAAATGCTGGAGATTTCCTCCTCCCTTTCCTGAGAAACAGATTAAGGATAATGCGTAATGTTTGGAAAAAGTAAGCTCTGTACATAAACTAGGTCCTTTCAGTCATGTAAGTATCGCTATAGTTCAGACGTTAGGATTCAGTGGCTTTGTTTAAAACAGACCATAACGTGCCCATGCCAACTGAAAGATCACCACTCACTTTAATGACTCACCTTTCTTTCTCTGCTTCCTAGGGCAGTCATCATTCCAGGACTGAGAGGCTTGGTGAGCCAAATTCCTGCAATTTACCTTTATCAGAAAGCTCAACTGAACAGCAATAAAAAGACATACAGAACCAATCCAACAAAGATAAGCACGTCCAAATATTCAGTGCATACATGCTTATTCCATGTAGAATCAGAGCAATGGTCACCCAAAGCTCTGGGTTAGCTGCTGTTATCGGATGAGCCTTGATCCTTCAAAGCCTTCATCTCTCACTCCCACTTGGCATGCAGTGAATGTCTGCAGCCCTCTCTCAATCAAAGCCGGGTATTGAAGGGGTTACAAAAACATTTCAGAGGGACAAGTGTTCTGCTCTTTCTCAGCAATCTCACATTCATGTGTAATGAACTAAACCAGCATTTGCAACTGTGGAGTTTCTTATTCCCAATTCTCCTTGGCTCTCAATAGCATTTTTACTCAAGACTAATTTCAGCTTGGTAAATCTGATAAAAGATTTAAAGAAATACACATTTTTGGTAGAGATATAGTATTCATTTGGGCATCCAGCCATCCCTTTCAGAACGAAAAAAATATATTTCTGCAAGCTCTTTAGTTTTTTATTTGTAGAATAACTTCTTGGCAGATGCTGGCTAATTGATATGCACATTTCCAAGGTCACTTTTTACAGTGAAATAAGTATTTCTCTGTTTTCTTTCTAAATCCCAGTATTTCCTCCATGCTGATATCTGTGAAAACAGGATTGTATGTCTGAAGCATGGGGTCACACTCAAAATTTTCTCGAGCATACACCTTTCCTTGGAAAAGCCTTTTTCCTAGCTAGCCAGCAGTGCACCCTGATGGCACATGTGGAAGATTGAACAGCTTGGGAAGAAAAGAGTTGCAGAAATCTGCCTCGAAGAACACACTGTTTTGGAAAATGCTTCACTTGCTGGTAACAAGGTTTATAACCATAAGAAAGTCACTAAAAAAATACTAGTCTTGTGATTCACTGTTTAGTAGGATCCTGTTCCATAGCCCCCAGCTCTGGCTGAGCTCCATGTCTTGATAAACCCATAATAAAACTCTTCATTTTAACAGGATGAGCTATGCCAGTTATACCTCCTACTTTTAAACCCTCTCTTAGAGCACCCATATGTCCAGATCAGATATACTCAATCAACCAGGCTTATTTGGTTACTTACTGTCCTTCAAAGTTCTGCAGTTTACTGTGGCCTGTGATTGCTAGAAGAGGTTCATGTTTAGCTCTGGCTTCTCCAGCACTCCTGCTTCCACTCACGTGGTGGTGCTACAGAGAAACAGAAGGAGCCAATCCTGGTCTGGGGAGCTCACTGTTCCCTCTTTTTTGGAAATGATTAATGAAAAGGATAGTCTAGAAATATGTTTTGGCCAGTCACAGAGAACTGCAGAGAGACAACTGACCAAACTCTTAACTCACCCCACTGCTCCATACAAGCTCCACCATTTTTAGCATCTGTTCAAGAACAAGAAAACAACTCTTTCAAGACATGGGATGAATGTTCTGCAAAAGCACACTCGTGACTTGCCTTTGAACATGAAATGGGCCCTAACCTTGAGATTCAAACTTGGCATTTACTGCCATCTATACTTCAACAGAAGGCAGGCACATCAACTCAGTTTTGTGTTGATACACAGTAAACAAGAGACCATCCACACCCTGATGATCCTGTTGCAAGAATAAAGGAGGTGGGCTGTAGAATTATGAGACATATTGGTATACAAGACACTTACATTTCACATCAACTACAAGAAGGGAGGTCACTGCCACAGTTCTGCCAGACCTTGTTCAGAAATTCAGAAAAGACTCCTTAGCAGAGACAGCAATGAAATGTGCTTAAAAATTTCGAATCAGGGTTTCACCACATCTTCACCAGCTCCTGCTGGCCTCTTAAGGAAAAGTCCTGTGGAAATTCATAGAGAACGTTTATATACATTTTGCGAAATTCTGAAGAAATAAAGAGGTAGTGGAATCATACAGTAAAACTCAAAAACATGTAGATATGTTATTTTTTGCTTTCTTATACATGTTGGTAGATTGACTTCCATTGAAATGTGGTGGTTTGATCTCTGAGACATTTGCAGTACAGGCGACGTTCAAGTCTTGACTACATCACAGTGGGAGAAAAATCTTCATAGCAGTTTCTTCCTCCTGACATCTACCTCTCTGATTAAACCCAAAACTGTGAAATGACTCTTAGGAAAGCTGAGCAGGCTGCTCTGTTAACAGGCTCTGTGTATGTAGGAATCACTATTCCAGTCTGAATGCTGAAACCTGCAATATGCACACATCCACACGAAGGCCGATTTTCTTTGCACGATGTTTTTAAGATCAGCAACTGAAAGAAACAAACGTTGCTCCAAGCTTTTGGTAATGTGTAGAACAAAATCCTCTAGCAAAAAAACTGACAATAATTCCCTCGTGCTGACATCCGCTTCCAGTCCCTGTTGTAGCGGCAATTCACCTTCACGACGTTAAACAGATTTCCATCTGTGGGCTGCCAAAAACCAGCATTTACTTTTGAGCAGAAACAAACTGACTTTAGAGCTCAATAGAACCTTTTTTTTTTTTTTCCCTTTGTGTGTGGGTGTTTCTTCCCTTGAAAGAAAACTCCTGTATAAAACACAAGGAAAGCATCTTT
The DNA here is from genome assembly GCF_002078875.1 of Numida meleagris. Taxonomy (NCBI): domain Eukaryota; kingdom Metazoa; phylum Chordata; class Aves; order Galliformes; family Numididae; genus Numida; species Numida meleagris. The sequence goes on from NC_034410.1 coordinate 61,852,140, forward strand.
GATGTGCATGTGCCATTTTTAACTGAAGGCTCTCCCTCACATACTCAGAGTTTTACCAAGAAGTAGCAATTACAGGATTATCTGTTACTTCAAACACGAATTCTTTGGATGCTGCTCTTACCTTGCTTTGTCAAATTAATAATTGTGGTTTAAGCAGTCTGAGATTTGTGTGTGTGTGTGTGTGTGTGTGTGTGTACAAACTGTAGTTTAGTAGAAACTGTGCAATCACAGAATTGCTCGCCAAAAGAACTGTTTGCTTTTTGTCCTGTTAAAACAAGTTTCAGCAGGTAGCTGACTAATATAAAAATATTTCTTCAGTCCCTTTTCAGGATGAAAGAGAGGAGACACAGATGATGAATCTCTGAACAAGGATTTGGTTTTGGCTGAAGTAAGCATGCTTATTTCCCCATGAAAATTTTCATTTTGAATTTGAAAAAGCTATTCCAAGGCATTCAGAAAATCATGCAAGCATTACATAACTCTTATCAGGAAAACCACCAGCCTTTATTAGCATTCCCACTTTGATCAAGAAGATAGGCATTCTTTGCGAAAGCTGGTGGTGTGGGTGGTGCTGGGGATGGGGCTTTGGCAGGCAGTGATCCACACAAAAGGACAGAACATGCAGTCTGCAAGGTCAGAGCCAAATGGTGCAGTAAAGGGCTCAAGAGCTGCCTTTGAGGTGCTGTATGTACACATCAGGATAACGACATGCACTAAGCCCTGAATTCTAGAAGAAAGTTTCAGCCCTGGCATGCAACACAGGTATATGGTCACTCCTGTGATTTCTTGGAAAGTCCCAGGAGAGAAGACACAACAATACAAATACCTATAAATGAGAGTGGAGTCCAAAGGCTGCAAAAGTACTTTGAAGTACTTTTGCAAACTTTAATAAGTTGGACACCATATCTTTCAAAGAATTTTACTGTTATAAACACACACACTGATTGAGATGAAAAAATACGAGAGGGTGGAGTGGGGTAATTGAACCGTTTCCGCTGTTGTGATGGGACAATGCGAAATGGATTCAAACTAAAATAGGGGAGATACAGACTGGATATAAGGAAGAAGTTTTTTACAGTAAGGGTGGTGAAGCATTGGAACAGGTTGCCCAAAGATGTGGTGGAAGTCCCGTCCTTGGAGACATTCAAGGTCAGGCTGGATGGGGCTCTGAGCAACTTGATCTAGCTGTAGGTGTCCCTGTTCATTGCAGGGGATTTGAACTAGATGGCCTTTAAAAGTCCCTTCCAACTCAAACAGTTCTGTGATTCTATGATTCTATGATATCAAAGAGCACCTTTTTTCCCCTTGATAAAAGACATTTGCTTCAACATTTTCTAAAGAAAAATAATGGCAGCTTTCATTTTAAAATTGGCCTAAAATAAATAAATAAACAAATCAGATAACTTGCAATGTGAAACGGGACAACTCAGTATGTGTTGAGAATAACAAGTAGCACACTGGTTCATTGGAAATATTCTTTTCTTCATTTTTCCTTTTTTTTTTTTTTTTTTTTTTTGAAGAGAAATAAAAGCATTCTGTGCTGCTTCAACTCATGACAAACAAAATATCCTTTATTCATACCAACAGTCCTAACACCTGTGCAAGGCACAGAAATAGTATTGTTCTCTTCTTGAGGAAGCTGAGTACACAATAGCCCAGTGACTTACCCAAGATCACAGAAGAAGTCAATATTATTGCAAAGAATTATTCCCTTCCCCTTTCCGTGTTAGTAAAAACTATTAACAGGGCCATGAGAAAAGCTGTCATCTCATCCTGTCGTTCTCTGCAAACAAAAAGAAAAAGCTCAAGTGAATCAAGAAATGAAGATTGATCCCATCAGATCCATCTTACATGCACCGCGCATATAATTTTGCATTCTTAAAATAGTTCCTTTGTTGCAGTGGATTTCTTAAATCTATGAAAGCTTTGAGCATAGTCCTAATATCAAAACATCCAGCAATATTTCACATCAGATGGAAGACTACTTTTTACCTTGACTTTGATTTTTCCTTCTGAGATTTCCAGAGCCATATTCTCTCTAAAATAAACACTCTTCCCTACGTACTTGTTTACATGACATGAAAACCAACAATAATAAAGCAAACAACACTACTGTTCAACAGTAGCTCTGAACACAGCCAGAAAAAAACCTTTCTTGGCAAAGCAAGAAGATCACGGTATAGATGAAGACGTCCTTGGGATGATCAGGTGTGCACATAGAGTTTCAGTGGGCCAATAACACACACCTCTGTCTTTGCTCTGGTTCACCCTGAACACTAAGTCTCTGCTCTGAAGAAACATTTGAAGGATATTGACAGAAGGAGGCCTCTGAACTATTTTGTTCTCTATCTAGGGAAAATAGAAGTCATACCATTGGATAAAATAATGCTTCATTTGCCATGATTACTGCTTTTGCTGTTAACAACACAGTTTCATCATTACCCTTTGCTCACTACTGACACTTAAGCTCATGCACTAGGATTGCAGGCACCTGAGAGGCACAAACCTTTTCTTAATTCCACATTTGTGCACCATGTTCCACCGTGAGATCTTAGCCTCTCCCTGGACTCCTGCATCCCACTAAAATTTCAGCAAGAAAGAAGTATGAATACTATCTGAATCAAAAAGAAGAGTGTTGTCCTTTTTTTCTCCAGCTAAAAACATGTCCACAATACCTCACAAGTAATTTGAGTAAGTTTTTCAGTTTGACCAAGAGAAAAATGGTTATTTCAGCTTTCATAATTTTGTACCTCTCAGAAACATTCCTGTTCTACCCTGACCACAGAAATCCCTTGCATTCCAACTACAGGCCTGTGTTAGCAAAGTCTGGACAGAAATAGGTCTAAAATGAGACCACAACATTCATTTTTTTTTATTTTTGACTCTTGGCACTGCAACTCAGGCCTGCAGAGATGCCACAAAGCCATTTTGAAAATACTTTCCAGAGGACAAAGCTAAAATTTGTGCTTCGCTGATCTTTGTCCTGCAGACAGAGATTGATAGAGATGGCTTCTGTTCTACAGTTTTTGCAGACTATGCAGAGGAAGCAGATGCAATTTGCTTATAAAAATTGTGAAAAGTTGACAGCAAAGTGAGGAACTGATGCTGTTTTGCCAGGGCTCCATACATACAAGCACAGATTGCATAGCATATTTTTATTTGCATGAATATTTTGCCCGCAACAAATAGCTCTGTTGAGGTAACTCAAAATGAGCAAAGACTATGAAATGCTTACTTTTGAGAGGGAGAGTATCCCTTCAGAAAATATCAACAGCTGAACAGACTCCCAGGTCAGCTTTTGTTGTATCTCCATCATAATTATTGCTTCCTGGTGTCTGATTGTAAGCAGTGAAGAATAAGTAATTCAAGACATATTCAATGCATGCGTTGAGAATCTTGAAAAATTATGTTCACATGTATCAGACAGTTTTTAAAGGTGAAATCCTGCAATCTTTTCTGAGAAGTTCTATGGTTTATCAGTTGTCTGTCAGACCTCCTGTCACACTCAAATGAACTGACAAAAAATCCCATTATGAGATGTGGAAAAGCAGTTTCTTCCTGCAATCAATTTTGTTAAGTATTAGATCCAGATTACACAAAGAAATGTGTCAGCATTAAATTCAATAGAGATACATAACAGTTGTAATAGATTATACTTGTGGTAAAATGTAATGAAATAATAAATTCTAATTAATTCATAATTTTATACCACAGGTTTCCATTTTCATTTTTGATCTTAGGCAGTAACTCTATATGCTCTACAGTAACTTCACACTCCTTGTACATCAATGAAGGAATCCTAATAACAGCATACTATGATTCTGTGACATTTAATTCTAGTGGAGGCATATGTCATGGCACAGTCATGGTCAGTCATCCAGAACACAGGTTGGCAGGACTCTTTAATGGGAATTCCTTTTGGGTTACATGCTTCAGATCTCTTATCATGAAAATCAGCATGTCTACCAGGGGTGCTAGAAGAAAGATGTTATGTGCCAGACCTGGGAAAGATAAAGGGTTAGAATGTTGCCTGAGACACACATCTTGCCTTCAGGACTACTGTTTAAATGTAGTCGTAAAGACTAAGCATAAGATCACACATGAAAACAAGAGGCCATCAACACCAATACTTGATTAGAAATATTTGTCCCTCCTGAGAATGCAAGATCCTTCTTTTACTGTAAATCAGCCTTTTCCAGCAATCACGCTAACGGAAAGAAAAAAGGTCTCACATTTTCTTGTGGAAGCTGAAAAACATTTCAAACCTTACAACCATAGTCTGGGAAAAATTCCAAACAGAGTTTGCCCACACAAGGCCTGCTGCCTCAGGCAAGATCATTTACTGTTGGAGACCACAAGAATCAGGGACTGGAGAGATTAGCTAGGCTTCCAGAGTTTTGTCCCTTGCAGATATATCACAGGACAGCAACAGCGGGTGACCCACAATTTAGCAATATGGAAAATTTTCCAAAGATTTCAATGTCACAACAGGAAATGTTGGAAAAATGTCATCATTTAAAGCAGAAGTCAGAGGCATCCAACATCGTGTGACCAAAAGTTTAGAGAGAAATTTCAGCTGCAGGGTTAGAAGCCCTCAAGGTGACCTCACACTCAGCTCTAATTCAAAGGCTCCTAAGTGACTTATAAGTCACTGAAAAACTCACCACAATTGCTCAAGACATTAAGAAAAATGTGGTTAGACGATACTGATAGTTGACAAAATTTAAATATACGTATACTAGCATGGTTAAAAAAAAAGAGCCCATTCATGGAAAATAAGAAAATTGGTTATATATACTCACATTGTAACATGCTATAATTACAAGTAGCAAATTGAAGAGTATTGGTCTATTAATAATGTGTTAGTTCTTCCGGACATGATAAGCTTACACTAGTAATTTTATCAATATATATTTTTATATGCCATGTAAATTTAAAGGTGCTAACAGTAACCCTGGGTTTGAGAATAGTTCAGTTAACAGACTGACACAAAAATCCAAGATATAGAGCACAAATGGTTGAACATAAATTCCAAGATGTAAATTTATGAAGTATCAATACATTAGAATTACTCAATAGGGTCAAGTATTAACAAATAAATAAATAAATAGAAAAGACATTTGCTGAAACAGTACATCTAAAGAAAAAAAAATCTAATAAATCTCAAGAGGCAATCAAAGCGAAAGATTAAAGGAATGTCTTCTGTGATTTATAAATTAGTTAGCAGTTTTTAGTTTGGGAAGATACAGAATGTATGTCCAATAAACTATTAGCAATATGTATGATGGAGAAAAGTGAGGTAAGAGCATGGTTGAAATCTGTGCTAAATTATGTGAGCTAGCCAATACTAATGAAGATTGATAGGAGATGTGAAAGAACTCAACAAACCCAGGGCACCATGTATTTGAAATTCAGCACAGAAAATTAACATAAACTCCTTGGAAAGCAGAAAAAAATGAGTTAGTTTCACACATGTATAAGTAGCTACAAATTAGTGAAAAAGAAAAGAAAACCCAGGGTACTGCAGCAAGGAAAAAAGATTGGACAGCTGTTTGAGGACATCATGTCTCTGACCACCTCCACATATGAAAGCCAACAACGTGTTCCATTTAGGAAAAAATGTTGATACTGAAATAGTAATTATTTAAATTGAATATGTTTCTTCTAACACTGACTTCATTTTGATACACTCTCTCTCAAGAAAAAATGCAACAGACAGAGAAAGGGCACCTTGTGGAAGGTGCTGGAAAACTTCCCCAGAAGTAGAAATGCAGAAGTTTAGGATTATTCACTTTTAGTGAAAAAAAATGAAGAGTTCATACAACTGGGGAAAGAATTGAGTACTGATAGACAACTGAGAGTGTAGCCAATAGCTGAGTGTAGCTATGGCTCCCTTTTTATTGGACTCGGGGGAAATGCATTCTTCACTCTCAACTTGTTGATATACAACAAGTGGTTGTGTCCGTCTTACAACAGGTCATAATGTGTGAAGCAGCTCTGTCCTTCCCTCTTAACATCCCACACACATTTCCGATTATTTCTGGTTCACAGTTGTGCTGTAAGATTGCTGCCAATCTTAAATGTGCAGCTTTACCTCTTTTGCGTTGTAATTTTTGAATAGTAGTAAAATATCTGAGCACTGTAGATTGATAAAAAAGTATGCAAATATTATGTTTTTAACATTCATTTCATAAACAGTACAGTTGTTCAGAATATATTTTTTTATCTTTTCATCTTCTATTATTAATTGAAACAATTTCTGAATTCACTACTGTAGCCTTATTCAACTAAAGCTACAGGAATTTCTGAATGAATATGACGCAGAGACCAAAAGAACTGGGTCACAAACAATGTCTTTCACTCTCAAAGCAAGCTTCTATTACTGTGGGCACTGATTCAAGGCTTGCGTTAAAACAGGCAAGAAATGATGAGTGAGTTAACAGCACAGAACTGCCATGCTGAAAGACAAGGGGAACTGTATAGTGCAGGTGCAAAATTCTGGGGGCTTGAGGCACATAAAGCCAACTCTTCTAAGTAATCATCTTCTAACACTGCTATTATTTCAGGTGCTCATCACTACTCACATGGAGAACAGTTGTCATCATTTCCTCATCTGGCCACTTCAGAGAACTCAGTAGGATTTGGATAATGCTTTTTAAAAAAATTGCAAGGATTACTGCATTAAGTCTAATTGATTGGTTGGTTTGGGGAGGGGCACTGGCGAAAAAAGAATCTTCTTGCCATTACTCAATTAATTTATTAGAGGCTGTTCACCAAAAAAAAAAAAAAAAAAAAAAAAAAAAAAAAAAAAAAAAAGAAAGAAAGAAAGAAAGAAAGAAAGAAAGAAAGAAAGAAAGAAAGAAAGAAAGAAAGAAAGAAAGAAAGAAAGAAAGAAGAAAAAATGTTTTATTTGTATGTTGTGTGGCAAACTTGAGACCACGAGCGTTTACATGTGTCGCACGCATACACTTTGGGGTTTTAATAGCTGGTTGACAAGAGATTAAAGGCAGAAATATGGCATTTTATTAAAGCAAACATATCAGTATGCCTACTATGATAAAATGATCTAGTTTTCTTCAGACACAAAAGTTTCTGTTGAGTGATACCTTTGAAATTCCTTGAGGGCACCCTATTATTCACTTTCCTCAGCAGAGAGCAGCTGCAAATGGTCTCCAATTTTCAAAGAGTATTGCCTGGTCATTCTTTACTGTCAAAATGAAGAAGAGCATAAAAGTTAAGTCAATAAAGTAATATGAAATGCTTAATATAAAAATTCAAGAATGAATGATTAACCATTAAAAACTTGCAGTAGCTATTTCAGCCAGGAAAAAAAATTAACATTTCCCTTGAAACCTATTAACACTCCTTGTAAACAATATTCTTTCTTGAAATATATGACCTTTCCTAATGCTCTCCATACACATGGCATTTTTCTTATATCCACTTTACCTTCACTGATATGCAGCTGAATTCCTCAGGAGAGGATATTTAGAGCCCCTTCCTCTGATGCACTGAAAAAAAATGTATTCCTTTATTGCATTCACCTTCACAAATACACCTAATCTTCATTTTTAGCTCTTAAAATCCTTTCTTGATCTGAGAGTCACGTGGCCTGTTGTAGTTCTTGACATTCTACCATGTTTCCAGACACAGTCAAGTGCCAAGCGTAGAATTGATCTCATTCATTTGGGCCAGTCATAGCTGGTGTACAGCAGATGAAATAACACTTTCCTGAAGCATTTACCAGAGTGGTACATTCAAAAATTACACAATAATCTCAGCATTTTAGCCTTAATCAAAGACAAGTTGACTGCGTATGCTGAATGCCACCTGCATATCACACTGCACAGAAAACACGAAATACGATCCAGTTTTAAGATTAAATGAGACTAATATTTTTGGGATCCTTATCCACTCGATTTCCCTTAAGTGCTGAATGTGTAAAGGAGGTTTTACAAGGGGATCATGGGAAAAATATGTGGAAAGTCATAGTATGAGCCCTCAATTGAAATGGATGGTACAGGAAAGGAAGGGTGACGAACAAAACTTAGGCAAATGTGGTGACTGTGACTTCTCCTTCAGCTTCTCCTTCTAAATGGGATTTATGGGAAAAGATCAATGGTAGGGGATTCTGTGCAAGGCAGTATATCACAGTGCCTATGACTATAGCTGGCTTTTGTATTTCATGTCTTCTGGACTTTGCAAGAATTGTCTGGCAAAGGAAGACACACAAATGTTTTAAACTTTGCTGTCTGACAATATCGGCTTGCAGATCACTGCAGCTAGGTTATCACCGGAGTTTTGGGGAAGACAACATGATAGAAAAACACTGGCTAGGAAAGTGAAGTTAAATATAATTTGGAAAATAAAAACAACAAAAAGAAATAATACCACCAACAACTTAAAATCCTTCATTTAGGAAAATACTCTCTGAGAAACATGGCAGATTTCAGCTCAGATAATCCAAATGATTTATACATCCACTTGTAATTGCAGTGACAGCTGCTCTAGAAGGCTGAAGAATATAGATTATAAAGCAGGAGTCCATTATATGTATCATTCAAGAGGATAACTTTACTCTGACTTTAGACACAGGTGTCTAACAACAGATATAAATACAGATATAGACACATACTTATAAGATTTCTGGTTATCTGGGAAACCAGAATTCCCAGTTCACTTTAACTGTGTTAACAGGCTATAACAAGGCAGGAAAGTAGGCCTTGTTTCTGTGCAGGTTTACAACTCTACATGCAAATAATTACTAAGTAGGATGTTAAAATCAGAGAACCAAAAATATTACTAATCAATATTGCATTTAAACTCACTTTTAAAGTAAGAACTATAAAATCCAAATTGCAATTTGTTAATTTTTTTATCTAGTGTTATGGCATTTACTCTAATCATCTTGGAAATACGTGTGCTTTACATATACTCTTAATTCAGTTAGAAATAGCAGGACAATCTGACATTAAAGGCCATAAAAGCATTTTCCACAAAGCGAAAAATATATCAGTGGGATATATAGCTGAATTTATTATGAACTTTTTAATCAAAGTAGTCTTAATGAAAAGCAGCAGAAGTGAGGATTAATCAGACAGGCTTACACAAGTCCATGGAATGGCTTGCATCTCTGCTTAAACTAATGTACTTTGACAAGTCACATTTAAAATGGGAGGGCTTAGATTAAAATCTAAGTTTTAGATTCTACATTCTCTACAATCCCTGACAAGAATCTCACTTATAGTGGCTTGACATCATTCAAGATTACCAGTACCTCCAAAAGGGAGGAACAAATCTATGTTTATTTTCAGCTATCCTTTGAAAGTCCATCAGCTGGTCTTAGTGAGAGCCCCAATGACTACCTAGGGTAGCAAATAACTTCTGATATCTTAATAAAGTTGGATATGAATCCCACTTGTGGACACTTAATTACAGCAAGTGGGATTTGATCATACATGTGGAAAAAGAGTGAGCAGTTCAGACATATGTATTACTTCACAAAATTTATTAAAGCTTTAAAGTGGAAGGTCACCAAAACCACTATAGACAGATGGGTGCCTGCAACAGAAGAGTCCCCCAAAGTAACAGACACAGGAAGCTGTGGGGAGGCAAATAGACAAAACACTGTAATAAAAAGCAAGGCAGTTCTGCAGTGATGTGTGGTTATAATAAATTTTGCATGGTCTCAAAATGGAATGGAATTAGAGTGTAAGAGACTTGCTAATGAAGTCACGTGAAAACTTAAAAGCATACCAGAGACTAAGGATCAGATTCATCTGAATAAAGTAGAAGTGGATGATGTAGACTTGCGCATCTGAGATTATTACCCAAGGAACTTCTTAAAGACAACGAGCATGTAGCCATGAGAAGTAGCACAAGTTGAGAAAAGCTTTTCTTGTGATCACGCTTACTGTAATTACTGCTCTTTCCACCACATAATAGGAAGGAAGTGTCTAGCACAAAGTCATGACAAAAAAAACTGTATTGAAAAGTTGCTTTCATATCTTTATATTCTTCAGGACAGTCTAAACACCATTTACATGGAACAAAATGTAAAGAATAGAAACTGACATTAATCACCTCTTAAAAAATTTCTTAGACTTCTCTTTCATATGAAATCTGTTTTACAAGCACATACTTGTTTTCTAGATGGAGCTTCAGTAAGTTCTAGCTAAAAGCTAAATTGCATCCCTTAACCATATTGTTGGCATCTAATTTGTGGTCACGTGTTTCATTTCTACAGGTAATTTTCCTTATAATGGAATACAAAAAATGTTTTGATGAAAAATGGTAAAGATCTGTTGAGGCATACTTGAAAAGATTTCTTATGATAAGCAGCAGCACCTTTCCATATTTTAGTTGTTTCACCACCAATAAGACCACAACTATCTGTGAAACAAATAGCACTAGTTCTACTGTTGTCTAAAGCAAAATAGAACTGTTGCAGAATACTTCTGAGCATTTGTTATTATTAGGTATTTACTGCAATCAACATTCACTCCCTAGCTGCATTCTATATGCATTCATTGTCATTTGGCAGATGGCCACTAGCAAGAATGGTGAGTGTATGGATGGTTTGGGCATATATTCTTTTTGATCACACTATACATTCATTATACCACGATTTGGTATAATTCTGAAAACTCCAAATCCTCAAACGCTGTATGAACTTTTCTCATTTTTCTAAGCTGATCTCATGGCTCTGGGGGATATGGGTTGACATGTGCATTCAGAATGCATAGGACTGGTTGGGACTTTGCACTGCAGTAGGTAGTACAAACTATTATGGGGAGAAATTTATGTAAGAAATGTTTAGGGCACTAAGAAAACTCTCCTATAACTTCTTTGTGGATGAGGCAATACAGTTCAATCTCGATCAGTGCTATTTTAGTTGGGGTTCTTCTATTTATCAGTTAATTGAGAATTTATATTTTTTGCCTCTGCAGTGAATCATGGTGTCCAATTCAGGAAGAATTAGATTGCTTTCAGTGGAATACCACTTTTCTAACATTCATTTGAGGTGAGAAATAAATTTCTGAGACAGAAGATGCACCAGATTCTGAATCATACTAACCTTAAGCACAGCCTATTGTATTCCATTTTTATTATATCTCCCATTATAGCAGAAGCACTCATAATAGAAGACAATGTCTACAAAATGAAAGTGTCTCAGGAGGAAGCACAATTCCAAATGGAATTTTAGTGTAAGCTTTCTTCCATTAGCCTCATAATGCATAGGAGAAACTGCTTCTTTTCCATGACAATTCAGGTCACAGTGGTTTGTGGAAAAAGTAAAATCATCTAAAGTAGTCCTGATAGAAGGTGACATCTTGATCACACATTGACACGTTACACTGCATCCCATCTTCTAAAATCATAAATGAAAAGAGTGGCTGCATTCCACAGTCTCTGAATTCTTTTAAGACAGCTCAGCAATCTACAAGTGAAAGGTAGGATAAATTATTACAGGAGACTTCTCAGCATGGCTGTTCTAAATCAAATGCTGTCAAATAATTTTTAACTTTCTTTGATCTGCACTCAATCTCCATGTGCTTTGCTGACCTATAGTACGGACTCTCCTTGACTTTCACTCCTATCTTTTTCAGTCTCTCTGCTCATAAACTTTTATTTTCCTTTTTTTATCATGTATGTGCAGGAATATAAAAAAAAATTAGATCTGATGGCTTGGTGAGCTTTATTTTATAGTTGCATGAAAAAAAATAGTGTGTTAGGAATCTAAAAAGAAATGAGAAAAAGGCACAAAGTAAAATAATCTTGCAAGAAGCAAAAATATGATGTTTTGGTCTGAGAAAGTATTCTCCCTAAGGTGTTTTATGGTTATAAGAGACACATCACACAAACTCTATATCTGATGGCTCTTACAATGTATTTTATAGGAGTAATGACTGTAACTTAAAAACCTGTGCAGAGAAGAGACTCGAGCAGCAAAAGAAAAAAACAGTAGAAATATTAATGAAGATAAATAAATGAGAGGGAAAGAAGAGAAGATACAGACACGAAGTGAGATAAAAGAAAAAATAAATGACACTGATCAAGAAATCATGGAATCATAGAATTATAGAGTGGCTTGGATTGGAAGGGTCTTTAAAATCATTGAGCTCCAACCCCCTGCCATGGTCAGGGCTGCCCCCCACCAGCTCAGGCTGCCCAGGGCTCCATCCAACCTGGCCTCAAACACCTCCAGGAATGGGACACCCACAGCTTCTCTGGGCATCCCGTGCCAGTACCTCTCCACATTCTGAGTGAAAACTTTCCCCTGATACCAAATCCAAATTTCTCCTCTTTTAGTTTAAAACCATTTCCCCTTGTCCTATCACTGTCAGGCCATGTTAAAAGTCAGTCTCCCTCCTGTTTATACGCTCCATTTAAGTACCTGAAGGCTGCAAAGAGAAAGCCTTCTCTTCTCTAGGCAGAACAAGCCAAGCTCCCTCAGCCTGTCTCCGTAGGTGCTCCAGTCCTGTGATCAACTTTGTGGCCCTCCTCTGTACCTGCTCTAACAGCTCAACATCTTTCTTTGTTGGGGCCCCAGACGTGAATGCAGTACTCCATATGGGGCCTCACGAGGGCAGAGCAGAGGAGAACAACCCCCTCCCTCTCCCTGCTGGCCACTCCACTTTTGATGCAACCCAGGATACTGCTGGCCTTTCAGGCTGCAACCACACTATTGGTTCATGGCCAGCTTTTCATCCACTGGGACCCTGAAGTCTTTCTCCATGGGACTGCTGTCAATGAGTTATTCTCCCAGTCTGTACACGTCTCTGGGAGTGCCCTGCTCCAAGGGCAACACCTTGCGCTTGGCCTTGTTGAACAGCATTAGGTTCATGTGGTCTTACAAACAGAGTAGTGAAAATAAACAAATATATCCACAGTAACTGCTGAAGGTATTAATTACAATTTCTACTAGAGTAGTGCTTAGGGACTCCAAATGCATTGTATTGTATGAACAAGCTCCAGACAAAGCTGACATTCAAAGATCCTGACAGTATGTAATAGGTGAATATGTAGACAAGTAGAGTTAGAGAGAAGGCGAGGTAACAGGACAGACAGGCTTGTCAGTAGGCTGTGACACCACCACCTGGAAATGTCACACACTTCTGTTTACTTTCAGGAGAAATATGGAGTCTTTCTCCACACACCCTGAGCAGACTACTGTTCTGCTTTACACTCTTTCCACCTGAGTAGCTTAATATGCAAAGTAAGAGACAGAAAAGTCAAATATACTTTCCACATGGGTTTCCAAATGCACATCTATAATACTTGTGTTTTCAACTGCCCCATCTGTGGTAGCAGAACACAGTCACTGCTATGAGTATACACTGTGATATGGTTTTCTCTTGATTAACTGTAGTTAAGCCAGTGTATAGGTTTGGGATCTTTCCTCTTACCTTTCCAGCTCTCAAAACAGTAAAATGTAAAACATCAGAACCAGAAGGGTTATCTGTTCTGTACTACAATAGATAGAGAACACAAGCAGGAATTTATCTAATTTCCCAAAAGTGTCCACTCACAGACTCCATAATTAATTTGCTTAAAGCTAAAGAGTTCCTGTTAATATCAGTCACTTTTTTGTCAGCTAACCCAACTGCTTCCTAACATGACTTCACTGGATCTGGAGATGAGCCTTTCAAAAACCAGAAAACTGTTTTGTACCTTTAAACTTCTTTCTTTTGGAAGACATGAGAAACATTCTTTTGTCCAGATTTTCCTTTTCTATTTGAGTTGTTTGTTAAACTACTCATGAACTCTCTCTACCCTGTCCAGTGTTCCTAAAACATGATTCCAAGAACAGGACAAAAGTTAATCAATTTGAATGACAGAGATGATGGAAGTGTGTGATTTTATATTCAGTAATACTAATGTAGAAAGTGTCATGTAAGTGTACACTTGCTACTGAACACAGGCATGAACTAGACCTATTAAATTCTGTTATGAATGGTTAATACCCTACAGAGCTTTCCTCAACAGTAGCTCATGCTGCTATCAAAATGGTGTCCTGTACACTTATTTCTCAAAGTCCTTAATATCAGTTTAACTCTATTGTGAAGTTACAGATGGTTTGCACAAACGTCAGCAGTGGTAACTCTAATTCCCCTTAAAAAAAAAAAATCATACATAAGAACCTTAAAGAAGAGTTAGTCGCTGCTCTTTTTTGTCAAATAGACTAGCCATACTCAGGTATACACACAGAGCTCCACAAAAAACCTACTGAAATGAAAACACACAGAATTTGGCAGTTGGATTGTTTTCACCTGCCAGCATGTAAGTCTCAAGGAAGCACAGACTCTGTCAGCTAGGAGGAGATGAACTGTACCTCTAAGAATTGCCTCTCCCTTTTTGTTACATGCCCAAACATCCTGAGATGCCAGTCAGCAAGAAAGACAGAAATCAGTAGCAACTGTTTTCATAGTCCAGCCTTATTTCCTTTCGCAGTTTTCCTCCTTTCCAACTTGCCCTAGGAGACAGAAAGTTACAGCTACTGCTAAAGAAATGAAGAGACTATTGTTCAGCTTTGCACTGCTTAAACCTGAGCAGTTTAGTGTGCAGCTACTGGAGTTCATATTTTGTTTTCCATATTTCTCCTCTTATGCATTCAAATTCAAATTGACAAATGCCTTTGTATATAATTTTAAACCCTCCCCATCTCTAATGCATCAGTATCTTGTTACATTGCCTTTGATTTCATTGTTTGCAGTGCTAGTATCAGCAGCATGGAATTGCCAAGGCACTAAGCAGCCCAATTTTTCTTTAATTTCTCAGAAAATTGACAGCTTTATGAACTGTCTCTTTACCTATGCCCCATAAACATGTCAGGCTGTGGAAAACCATTCTAATTAAATCCCGGGGGATTGCAATGGAAGATTATAGCTTCTTGGCAGGTTATTAAAAAACAGTTGTTCATATATACACAAATATCTGTACTAGAACCTAGCATTTGACAGAACAGCTGAAGAATTAACCCCACTGGCAACTCCAAATAACATTCACCCAAAAAAAAAAAAAAAAAAAAAAAAATTGCCAAGGAAAAGCCAAGCTAATTAAATTGGGGCGGGGGGGGAGTGGTTGTCCTGCATTTGATTTTTTTCCAAAAGTTGGTAATTCAAACTGTCATCTAGAATCATCACTTTTCATCTTTGATTACCAATACCTGATATATAAGAAGGCAGAAAAATCCTTTTAAGGTCCATATACACAGTTCTGCTAACTACATAGCCTTGAAGTAAACTAGAGTTGATTGATAATGTGAATCATTCAATTCAGCGTGTACTACTTCTGTCTGCATCTGGTCATCCAAAAGAAGATATAAGAATCTCTCAGAGTAAAATATTTTTTAGAGATCAACATGCATAATTTCCAACAGATTTCTTAAACAACTCTGACTTTGAGCAACACTTGTTGTTCTGGTTATTATTCCTGAAATAAGCTGTCCAATTACTTTTTAGCAATAGATATTCAGGATTTAGACGCTGGGGAATTTCCAATAGACAGTGTAGCAGTTTGGTTTTACAACTTGCATCTGAATGGTTTGGTTCCTGAAAGCAACTTCCAAATACGGGATTTTGTGCAGACTGAATCCTTACCTGACTTGGAATGCCGTAACAGGAAACTCTTGCCTCTGTCCTAGGATCTGCCATTTTCAGGGCTGGAGCCTTGTTCCCTGAGAGAGGGAGGTGAAAAGGAAGAGACTGGCTGATAGCACCTCAAGGCCAGGAGCAAATTTCTAGAAACAACACTATATATTTATCTTCATAAGTATGGTGGCACTGAGCTAGATGTGTAATGAGTTTTACAACTAACCAGATACCTGAGAAGTGTCACAAGATTTTACTACTTATTACTAGAAAAATCTTCTGGCATCTCCAAATATAAGTTGTAATGCAAATGTTTAGTGCATCACCACTTACATTTGTTGATATTCCACATTTATGTGAACAGGATTTCCATCAACATGAAGTGTGACAGATACTCTAGTTTTAAAATCATTGACGCAAAAAGATATGCAATTTCACATCCTCTGAAAAGACATCAAGAACAGACTTATAGAACTCCATAAAGTTTTTCTCTGAAGAAAGCTAGCATTAGTTGTCCTTTATGTAAAAAGAGATTTAAAAGATATACTATCTGCCCTGAAAACGTCTGTGTGAAATAATAAATAGCTGTTCATCAATTTGAAAAAAAGACCAAGAAAGACTGATTGAATCTAGAAGTACATATATACAAAACACTGGATTGACTCTAGCCACCAAGCTCTGAAACAGTTAAATATTTAATAATACTTTTTTTGCATTCACTGATATACTAACAATGATCCTTTTATGTCTGTTATCTAAAAGTCATATCAATACCAAAAAGAGTTAGAAGATTCCAATAAAGGTAGGAGTTAAATTAAATGCTACAATTCAGAAATACATCTGACCTGACAGTCAATTTTTTTCCATCCTTGCCTATTACTTAGTTTATTAGCTGGTATAATATGTAGCATACTTGTTACTTGTCTAGAAAATGACTAAGTGATTTGAAAAAGAAATATACACAAACTCCTCGAATGTTCATACAATGCATTAAAGCTTCACAAGGGCTACTGCTGGAATTTGAACTCTAAAAAGGTTTCTGCTGAACGTATTTTCTAAATCACTAAATAGTTCAACAAAGTACTACTTTTTCTCTTAAAATTTGATTTATTGCTGTCTTTGCAAGATATGAAAGAGTATCTGTTTGACTGTAAGTAAAAACAGCTTCAAAGTGTTAGGGACATTTTTCCCACACTAATATTTTCAATTTTACAATTTTCTTTAGCAGTTTATCATCTCCCAGATTCTTTAGGAACCCTGGATAAAAGTCCTAGAGGCAGATGAAGAGGAGCCTTTTAAATAGTCTTGGATATCTACATGAAGTAGCTGCACTGTTGGTATGGGAACAGACTGAGGAAGTGGAAAATTCAGTGATCTCTGGCAACTAGATAGAATTTGTTTTACATGGTAAAGCTATTTTATCAATCTAAAGTTTTTATTCATGGTTTTGCTTGTGTCACACTCAGCACCTTCCATGTCATAACTGCACTAGTCAAACTATTTCAAGAGAGTAAAATGAAGAGGGAAATCATGCTTTCTGTTGGTTTAAAAATAAAACCAAAATGAGCTAGTCAGGCTTTCTACATACCCAAGTGCATTTTTTTTCAAGATCAAATGGAGTTTGTGGGAATTCAGATCATGTGCTTCATTTTTAGGCTGCTTACAGCTAAATGGTACAACTGCAGCTACAGTAAAATGGTAAGCATCTATAGCTAAAAGAAAATCCACAAGTGGGCAGGTGCAAGAAGTGGATCATAATTACATTAAATCACACAGTGGGGAAATCACAATGAAAACTCACGGGAGGAAGTACTGTTTAGAAAGCTAAGTCTTCTCCTTCCCCTGCCTGAGACAATGCTGGACCAGACGCCTGAATACCTTCTATGCTGGTACAACAAACTCAGGTCTTCCTCTGAACACACTAGCTAACAATTCGCTGTTGAGAATAGGATCTTACTTTGCGGGCAGGTAATTTATGTCTTCACATTCTATCACAAAGAGAGATCTACTTCAGTCTCCTGAGAAAAAAAGCTGGGAAACAGTGAAAGAAAATCCAACATTACATACTTGCTTTGTTATATTATATTTAAAAATCAGAAAGGTGTAGAATATGTGACCTTGGAGTTATTGCATATAACAGACACTTGAATGAGGCACCAACTATATTTACCTCAGGATCCTGTCTTTGCCGGGGGAGAAAAATACTTTTCTTCAGAAATGAAGTTGTTTAGATCTGAGTCTTCTGAAAATTCCCATCTTTCTCCAAAACTTACTTGTAGATGAGCTAAATCTGGCTTCCCTGCTTTCTAACAGCTAGGCTTTGTTACTTCTTTAATAAATGCGTAAAGTAAATGAAGCTTTTGATTGATGCTCTTGCAGTCACAGAATGGGAGAAAAAATGCCTTCAACCAACAACAATCCCCAGTCTTCAGAACTAATTATTTGCAGGTCATACTCGAGTAGGTGCGGAGACTTACCATAGTCTAAAAGAAAATTAATTTCCAGAAAAGTTTTAACCAAAAATACATGTTAAAATCTCTTCTGGCTCTCTGCTCTATTGGAAGAAAGAAAACAAAAAAAAAGCACATCTCTATGGGGAGGAAGAAACCTTAAGCAAGAAACAATTCAGCATTCCTCCATATCCACTGTCCATCTCAGCGAAAGCTTCACACTTCAGACTCAAGTTGGTACTTTATTTGGAGACACCAGGCTCACATTTGGCTCATAGCTCTTGTCAGAAACTACAGAATTCCCTTATATAAACGTGTACATGTACCACCCTGGTGGTGTGCTTCTCAAAACAATATCGATAGGAAAAGAAACTAGAATTTAAGAAGCAGAAAATGGATTTGAAACACAGGTGTGGTCTTTAGTTTTATCAAAGTTGATTAGATGCAGAAAGACACAGCAATATAACAAGAATGACCTCAGGCTTCCTTTGGCAATAACACATCAGCATTCATAATTAATACTACTATCAATTAATAATTATGACAGGCTTTTCTGAAAGCTCTAAAGCCAGGTTCAGTCCTTTCTTAAACAATCAGTGGTGAACAAAACTTTCCACGCTCAATGAAAAAGTCTAAGGAAGTTAAGTTAGCCTTTGCCAGGGGGTAGGAGTGTGAACATGAACAGTACTTTTTTCTCCATAGTATTCATTTATAGAAGTCAAATTCTGATCCCATTCATAATAACATAAATCCAGAATTATTCCCTTGCAGTCACTGGAGTGAGTTCAGATTTACTGCACTCTGTAAATAAGATCAGAATCTAGCCCCTGTGCATTTAATTATCTTGTCTAACAGAGCATGTCCCTTGATGAAAGAAAAAAAATCAACCCCCAAACAACTTGGGAATGGGCAATAAAAAAGGTAGAACAGAGCCACTTTCTGCACCAGCTGTAAGGTCCCCAGGAAAGGAAAGTAAGTACGACCTGAGGAACAAACCTATTTCTTTATGTTTTTCTGGAGATCCTAAATTCTGTCAAAAGTATATTCACCTCTGATAAATCGTAAATATACTGTAGACTTGCTCCATTTCCTAGGTGTGTTGCTGATTGTTAGTAATTTACACTCAAGATATAGCAACGATTTGCCATTGGCTTGGGGGAAATTGTTTTGCTGCCTATGATTTATAGCTATGATTTGCCTAAGAGTTTTATGAGGCAGTTTTTCCTGAATATGCCCTCAGTGAAAGGCCCCCAAACAGAGGCAGCTCACAGAGACCCTCAGACACTATCTTATTTCTCCCTTACCCAAATAACAAGAGACTGTTCACATTTTTTATAACTTTCACTCTTCTTCCTCTCACCCCCCAAAAAATAAAAGCATGCAACAGAGTACAGCATTATCAATGCCATATTGACTGATTGCTGGCTTTACATATATATTGTGATATGTGTAAGTGACCCTATTGCCACTTTTACTGTTGCTATCAGCATAGACACATCTGGACATGACATATCAGCTGACCTGGGTAAGTTATAATCTGCTACTATTTGTGTGAGAATGTCTACACGGTAACATCTGCCTCCTGTGTGAAGGCACCTAGTCCTTATCAGTTAAGAAGGTCTGAAGATGGGAAAGAAGTGCCAAAACCTCATTTCTGTTCACTTGAAGTTTTGATAAGAAGCAGCTGTTAAGGGTCCATTTAATCTTCTGAAACTATGCCCAAGATGTTGTCATCTGATCTCTGACTGTACTGAGTGCCTGATCAATAAACATCATGGCTCTCTGGCCCTGTTTTGAACCTAACTCAGAAAAACATGTAAACATTTTTTTTTTTTTTAATTTGGGGATGGAGTGGAGATGGGGAAGGGAGGGGGCACTGAGCTAAGGAAATATTTTTCTCAAAAATAAATCATAACCGTTTAAGAAATGTAGCCAAATTCTTCATGTGAAGACGTTATACGGATATTTGCAGATATTCTATGTTTTATTCCGTTAGGAGATATTCTTTTGTAATTGATTATTTTTTATTGCCCCTGCATTAGAACTTCTGAAGTCAAGAGATCTCATTATCGTGCTGGAACTTGGAAAACATGGAGTAGGCAAATTTATATCCCAGTACTTCATATGCAGTTCACGTGTAGTTGCATCTTGAATTTCCCAAAGTCAGTGCCAGAACTGCAACAACCAATATAGCAGTTGATAATTCAAACTTAATACTTACTTGGATTTTTAAAATGTTAACAATTAATTCCTTCCAAAATTATTTGTCCAGAGCCTTGTTTTGAACACATTATCACAGAAATTTACAGAGTGACTAATGACACTCGTGGCTCATTAAAACCTCTTCCAGTGACCCTGATAATCAGCTTATAAAAACCACGTGATCTATAAGATTGTCACAAATGGAGTGCCAATATCCAAAGCACTTAAAGTCAGATCTCCAAGCAAGAGGACCATTATACTAAACATATCATTTGTTTCCTTAGTGCATTAGCTAGATGTATAAATCAACCAGGTTATGAGATAAAGTGTATTATGCATGTCTTGTGGCAGCAACAGGGGAATAGTGATGAGTCATAAAGGTGTTATCAGATAAGCAATATTTGAATAGGTATCAGGCATCCTACTGTTCTCAGACTTACCATTTTGCTTTGCAAACTGAGGTGCGCAATTTCACCTCTTGGTATTCTAGCTTCACCATTTTATTTGTTTGCCTTACTTGCTGAAGCAGCAAGCTGGTTGGGCAGGATCTGTCACTTTCCAGGTGCATTCAGAAGGCAGCCATATGCTCAGCTGATGTCTGTCACTCTGGCATTGCAAACAAGTAATAATATAAGGCATGACTGATGTTCCACTGCAATAACTGGTAAACCTTTCATTTGCTCCAGAGGGCTTTGGATGAGGTCCATTTTCAGCTGTTCTTCCTGAGAATCTGACAGGAAACTACTCAGAGAGGAAGCCACTATGTGAGCTGAAAACAGATGGGAAAGGTCCCTAAAACATACAAGAAATTTAAAAGAAGGGGAATGTTCAAGGCAAAGAAATTAGCAAATGCATTTATCCTGTGACAGACATGCAAAATCCTCTCTTCTTTTCCAACTCCAGCCTGGGAAACTTTGGTTCCACTAGGATGTGCTTCACCAAACCCTCCAGATCCAACCTGTCCTCTCTTGAAGACTCATGGGCATCAATGTAAGCTTTCAGCACCAGTTAGGGAAGTAGGCAGTTGCCTGTTCTGATATCATCTGCTGCCTAAACAGCCATTTCCCATACCCTCAGAAGTTCATGAGCTGGACTTATGCATCACACTGCCAAACTATTCATCACTTTCCCTGGATTTTGCTTTAGTTTCTGCTTGAAGTTCAGGTTTCACATTTAGACAGAAGGAATGTTGATTTATATGTTAAAGATTTCTGTAACCTTAACACCACTGCAGTCTTTGATAGCATGTCATTGTCTTTAGCTTTTAAATACAAAAAATTCTTAGGCTGTAAATATCAACACTTCTCATTTGTTAAGCAGCAGTGGCCTTTTGAACTGTGGCTAAACCATATGTTCCCTCTTCAATCCCAATGTATTTTGCCTACCAGTTTAAAGTTTGAAGTAGTAAAGTGTCACTGGGTGCTTGAAGTGCGAGACTATGGTTTAAAAACTATCCAAGCTTGGTAACTGAACATCACAGGACTCATGGCTGGCATTTTTTTGCCAGAGACATCTGCTTGGGATATTCTATGATTTATCACAAACGTAACATACAAGGGGTAAAAAAACAACAGTCGCACCATGACTGCAGATTACAGGAGGTAAACAGGAAGATGGCACCATCTGCAGTAGTCTCCTTGAGTGTGAAAAATGGCCACAGCTCAAGTCCACATCATAAAAAATCTGTCTTTTCTTTATACAACTTAGGAAAGGTACATGACCACAAGTTACTGCCGTTGTTCATCTGAGGAAACAGAAGGACTGTGGTTGGCAGACTAGCAAAAAAAAAAAAAAAAGCTAAGTGCGTTATCAGTGAAGAGATGTAAAGGTAAATCTTCAAAAGGATCAAAGCAGGTTAGAATTAGGAATACACTGGAAAAGCCGTCATCTTCTTGCTTTAGAAGGGTGCGAGAAAGGGTGGAATTTATGCTGAGTCTTAAGACAGGTTCTGAGATTTCGCTTCTTATGTACCTGTGTCATTCACTTGAATAAGTCCTATTTACACAAACTGCTTCAGAACTAACCTTTTTCTGTAGAGGAATTACTACATAATCAGACAGCAACAAGTTGTTTTTCATCACACTATCTTCACAAAAGCGTGCTCTCAACTACAAATGAATATTTAAATAAAAAATAAATAACCATTTGACAGATTGAGTGTAGATGAAGAGCTGTTAGGTCCAGCGAGATACTAAGTTCCATCTGCCTAGGTTCATTAACATGCCAAAAACCACAAATAAAACAAAGATGCAAGAAATGTTCCAATAAAAACTATCAGCTCTGAATATCAATTTTATATTTTTTTCAATAATTTATAATAAGTGGTAAACTACAAGCCACCTCCAGCTACCATCCATAAAGCACAGTTTTCTACACTAGGTATGCAATGAATTCATTTTGAAGCATGCCTCAACTTTTTTGTCATGAGCATCAGACTGAATGCCTGTAATAAAAATGACAGCTAAATAAGAATAAATGGTTTAATGTTAGCAAGAAATAGGGCCTTGCTGTTTCACCTTTGATGACAGAATCACAAGTTTAGCTCTCCCCTGAAGTTAAATACAATGTTCTCCTGCATCAAACCTTTAACGTCTCTTTTTTCCAGGATTGCAGCAGCCCAAATGTAATTTGAGTGAATTCACGAAACGCACTTTGTAAACAGATGTTTATTGCCTGCAAGATAAATAGTCAAAATATATCAGATTTATTGATGTCCTGGGAATATGGTATTATGGTAGTTTAGAATGGAACTGTGAGCAAAATCACTGCAGAAACTGACAGTGGATCAGTCTGTACATAGACTGAAAAAAGCAACGACAAAAAAAAATGCATGAAGAGGAGATAGCCATACTATAAGCATTTGGGATAACGTAATGAAATGCAATAGAGTCATTATGGCAAGCTTTTATCTTACAGAAAGTTGCACAACAAATGCCTAGAATTTACTAAAAAAAAAAAAAACAACTGTATTTTTTACCTTTAAGGTAGAAAGAAAGAAAGAATTTTGCAAAGAGGAAGGGAAGAATTTGTTTAACTCAGGCACTTTGGCAGGGTAAGTAGCAAGAGTCTTACATTCCAGCAAGTGAGATTGAGAAAACCGTGAAAATTTTCTAACAGTAGGAACAGTTAAGACTTAAAACAAATTGCCTAGCTGGACTAAGGAATCTACAGTTGGAGGTTCTCACTGGGATACTGGAAAAATATTTGTCAAGAAAAGCAAAAAGAAAAGTTTATTCTGCTTCTTGATGTTTGTTCTCAGCCTTATTTGCCATAATTCTATGAAACATCTATGAACAGTATTTTCAAATTATCATTACAATTGTATTCAGTGCTTAAAAATAGCAAACACAATGTCAATGCTGAAGAATGAAAACAATTTGGATTTCACTAATATCCTTTTACACATTTTTAATTGCATCTAAAAAGATGCAATTCATAAGGCTGGAAGTTTTCTTCTTACTGTTTATGCTACTTAACTCTCATCTGTAGATGACTTTAATCTCTGAGTAGTGGAACAGGTATCTTATGGGATACACAAGTGGTTCAAAGGCCAAATACATAAACACTAGGTTGGTCAGACAATGATTATTTCTCAGCAAGCATCTTCCATGGCACCTTCAGATATTGCATTATCTCACAGATCTCACTCTAGAAACATTGATAAATTTGACTATATAGATCTTTAGTTACAATTGTAACTATAATCATCACCAGTTTATTTGAAGTACTGGTTAGGACAAAGGCCACAACCACATGTTCCTCCTTCCTAACAGAAAGCAGAGAGGAATTACCAGGCAGAGACCTGGATAACTGCATGAAGATGCACAAGAGAGCACCATACACATCAAATCACTCCTTCAGTGCTAGCAGTGTCACGGATGTTATGTGGGTTGTGGACTGAGGCATATATTGATGCATATGCTATGAAGATGTTTCTACAATTTTTTTGTCTGTCAACCAGCCTCCAAATTGTAACAGGTTTCTTAATGGTGTTATAAGCACTGTCAATAGAAACATTAAAAAATTGAGTAATTTAAGTTCTTTCAGCCCTAACAAATGACCAGTCTTGAAACTTTGGCATAGAAATTATTGCAGTACTGTTCAATTCTTAGGCTTGCCTTCCTGTGGAGTGTCTTGAAACCCTTGGTTATCTGCGCCCAAAGTAGCAGAAATCACTATATTCCTTCTTCCCACCATGATGTCTCAAATTTAATAGAATAATTTCATCCTGATGCACAGAGGAATAGGAATAATAATACCGGATTATGCATTTTCAAAACAGTCAAGCAAAAGATTATAGCTCCTCTCTTGCAATCTAAAGACTATGTGCTTTGTAGTTTAAAGTCTGAGTTTACCTGGACTTTGACCTTTTCAAAGATGCAAGTTTTGAGAAGCAAATGCGAGATATACAATGCACATATAGGTACATCTCTGCATTATACACACATGCAGAAAGTACTCTGTAACAACACTCTTTCTAGAAACTCCTCTCCACCATCCCCTAGTGCTCTCAGCTATCTGCTACGCTAGAGCATATTTTTCTACCAGTTACAGGGGATTCTAGGGGTAAGTAACTAATAGCATACCACCTAAGTATATTGCACAACTACTCTAATTTCCAGTCAGACCTTTGCAAAAGCCTGGAGATGAAAAGCTGTCAACAGCCATCGCTCACTAGAAAATGTTTCCCTCCTTTTCTTCTTCTGCTTGGCACTGAAAATCACATCCTCTCTTGGCAACACCTGATATGTGCAGGCTCCTCAAGACAACTGAAGCTCAGACAACCAGTGTGTAAGCAGACTGTTTGTTTTGAATTAGACAAAAACTTCCTTGAGTCATTTCTCATAAACCAAACAGACGACATTAAAGAAAACAATGAATAAGCTGCTTTGGCTTAACAAGGGTAATGAACAAGTGCCAAATAGATTTTCACTGATATTCCAAAATGATTTGAAACAGGCTGGCTATGCTATGACCCACTAGTGGTAGACTAGTGTTCACTGCTCTAAATTTAGATTATGGACCATCTTGTAATATCTACAAGCTGTTTTTCATGGTAAAAATATATATTTGTCAGCACAGACTGCTTTAATGAAGAGTAATTCAGAGAGGCTTGTATTTCAGGGGTGATTTACAGAACTGTGTTAACTCCAAAACTTCCTACCGCTAGGAACTTCTGACCAGATCTGTAACATGCTCACTCTGCTTAAGCAAACTCAACAATCCTTCAGTAGCACCTAATCCCACAGCCCTTCCGCTATGCCTGGAAGTGCTTTTCCTGTGGGTGAAAGAGGATTTGCATCATCCAGCTTTTCACATCTGACCAAGAGTTCTCCTCATCAAGCACCTCTCTGCTCAGAGTTGGAGGTTTGGGATTCAGAGCAGAGGCACAACCTTTGAGTAGTCAAACAAAGTCAGGTGGCAAGCAAATCTTACATCATGTTCTGCTGGTTAGATGATCTAATCCATGAAAGAGCAGGTAGATTTTTCAACATTTTTTGCTTTATCTTAAAACAAGAACAGAAGCAGGAGTCAACAAATCATCTGAGATAAAACAAGAATCTTCCCAACTGTTCCCATCAAGCATGAAATGAACGAGTTTTAAAGACTCAAAAACCCCTTTGCCTTAATCATCAGCGAAGCTGGGACCGAGTAGAAGATGAAATACTAATAGAAACAAAAAAAAAAAAGAGATTAAAATCATGGAAACATCTATTACTGAAGTTCTGACCCAGCTAACTGCTTAACTCTTGTGCCAGAGAGAAAAAATCTGTTTGCACATAGACCCTTTGTAGACATGATTTTGAAGATGGATCTTGTGATTTAAGGAAAGTAGAAATAGAACTTTTATGTATGTCTGTAGCTTCTCTCTTCATAGCATCCCTTTTAAGACCGTTTCTTCTGTCTCAGTATCACACACCTTGATGTGGGACCAGAACGGGAAGCTGAAATGCCAAGTGACTGGAAGAAAGACTGTGCTTGTGGGTACTCCTGACCACACCAAATGCAAAGAGTACAAAGAGCTCATTCTCTCAAGCCTCCCAAAGCCATTTCCACCCCAAAGGGCTGTACAAAAGCCTCAGATAAACATCCAGATCTTTGATTGTTTATTCAAACTGAACACTTCACAGGTTTTTGGAGACTAGCCCATCACTAGAAGGAATAAGAAACTTTCCATACCCTGAATCAGAGAGCTTTTGACTCCTTCATGGCTATGATCAAATAATTTTTTTTCTCTCTCATTTTAGGATTTCATCCAGCAGACTGAAAAGCACACAAGTACAATGATTCAGGTGACTTTTCCTTTTAGAATTTACACAAATGAACATAAACAAAACCAAACAATTTATAAGAGCAGCCCAAACAAATCACACAAAAAGCCCAGCACTATAGGTCAAATTCCGTTCCTGCAACAATTTTACCCAAAACAGATGTATAACTAACCTTACAAAAACATGTGAGCCCATATTTTGGCTGCCGGTTAAGAACCTCCTGTGTAGTCTATCCCTAGCAAGGGTAAAAGTAAGATATTACAGACAAAAAAAAAAGAAAAAAAAAAAGTACTTATGGATAGCGAGGACTATTGATTAAGAAAATGTATCATTTAAAATAATTATTCTTCTTCCAGCATGCCCTCCACCCACACCCTCAATAGCTTTTTTAAAATTTATTTTAAATTGAGAATGATGCTAATCCTCAAAATCAGGATTATTTTCCATAATCCACTAGACTTTCTGGTCTACTTTTAATGACTCCAAGATCCTTTAGGTGTCTTTGAATCTACCCAAAAACATTATGCAATTCTCCTGATTCCTGCAGAAGCTGCTCAATGAAAACTTGGCATTTCAAAACCTAGGAGCTGGGAAGATTCATTGAATGAGAGAGTTTATTAGGACCTGTCTGCCAAGCACCACAGGATAAATCCTGGCCCTCCCTACACTCATTACAAAGCCACTAACAGGTGTTAAGGTCTTCACAAGAAAAACAAATCCACAACATGGACAAAGCAGGGAGAATTCTCCCTCAAAGGAGAAATTTCCCTCTGAGTAGGGGCTCATGGAAGTGTCAAGAGGCTCAACAATGACAGTTTTGAGGTGTGAGCAATTTGAATATGTGATTCTAAGCTGGGCCAGAGGAAAAGTCTAAGTGACCTCTGAAGGTCCAGTCATATTTCCCAATGGGAAGAGAAGACAGCAATTGTTCGGAGCTAGAAGGAGTGCAAAGTGTCATAGGGGTGTCTGTTAGCAAAGGAGAAATATAAAGGAGAAAATTCTGTATCACAACTAATTAAATAATACCTACATTTTTTTCCTAAGATTAGATAATTTGAAGATAAGGGCTAGAGAGGCTTTTAGGCAAACCAAGTTGAAAGGCAGCTGTCCCAGCTCAATATGTATTGAGCTGGAGAACAAAGATCACTGAAGCATGAAAGGCATAGCATAAGAGTAGCTATGAATCTAATTACTTGAGTAATTGAATGAAAATATACCCCACCCTAGATATAAGCAACGGCATTTTTAAAGTAAACTAACATATAGAATGTCAATATATGATAATCAAAAATACGTAGCATAGCTCTTGGACTCTGTAGAATCAATAGATCTCTTTCTAGTGGTGCTGTAAATAGCTTCATTTGTATGGGTCTCTATATCATCCTTTAACCACCTGCACCCAGCCCCCTATTAAAAATAAATCCAAATTGAATGGTGGCTATGATTCACCATACTGAGCTGGTGCTCAGCACACTGCCCTGCTTCCCCAAGTTGTGGATCTTACCACAAATCCATGTGCCCACTGGCACCCCAGCACGTGGGGCTCTGGGTCTCTTCCAGGAGGGTGGGAAGGGAGCAAGATCTTACATCTGTCCATTTTCACTGCTGACTGTGTAATTTCTGTAAAAGCTTTTGTTAAATGATGCTGTTAGTTAACAATCAAATATATTATTATTATTATTTGTTTCTCTTGCTCTGATTCTATTCAAGGCACATTACTCACACAGCATCTTGGCAGCCAAACAGCATCACCAAACAGCTGAGGTAAACGACTCTTCTCCAGTTCCTGGGCCATCATTTCAGACTTCCACCCTTTCCCTCTCCTTGATTTTATTTTAATTTATTTATGAAGGGGGAGAGTGAGGAAGTAAAGGGAGGGTTTAGCTGGGTTTGGTCTGAATCGGCAAGGGTCAGAGGTTTCAGATCTTCTCCTAAATGATTTATGCATGCTGCATTTCATAAGGGAAAAAAATGTTTCATGCTTTCTCCAAGTGGCACAAAAGCACAAGCCCCGTTCTCTTGAGTAACAAAGATTGTTTCTGAGCAGCTTTTCCCGAGGCATTGAGTTACGTAAAGGATGATTGGCAGGTTGCGTGGCTCTGAATAAATGAATAGCATACATATGTTCTTTTTTTTTTTTTTTTTTTTTTTTTCCCCCTCTCCTCCGAGAGGGTTTCGGTCTTGTTTCAGAGAATGCACTTGCAGAGCAGCACCTGTGGTTTGCTGGATCTTTCAAGAGCTGGGACCTGGCTGCCTGACAATCCCATGGCTAAGGGCTCGCTTAATAAATGCTTCTAAGTCAAAAAGCCATTTTTATTTGGCTCGTTTCGGGAGCAGCGGGTCCGAGGGCTAGATCCGCACTCTCACACTGCCATCTACTGGCGCTCCGGCTGCCTCCAGCTCCGCAGAGGGAAGACCACGAGAGCACTTTCTGCTCTGACAGAAAGGACGGGCTTGGGTCTCCTATTATTAAGGACTGATGGCTGTATGTTTGATCAAAGGCAAGCTGGATACACTTTCTATGCAACCTCATATATGCGATTCATAAAGAAGTAACTCATGTTGTTTGACTTCATGTTAAAAAAAAAAAGGAAAACAAAGTTACCATTGTTTTTTGGAAAGGAGTAAAATCTTATAATAGTATCCAGAAAAGAGACAATTATCTCTGAACAGCTGGCCAGAAGTTTTTGCTTGATGGTGTTAATCACTGAACTGAAACTTGCTGACTGTGTCTAACTGGGGTAGCATAGCACCCTGCCTTATATCTAGCCCTAATCGGCTCTGACGGTTCACATGGGGTTTAGCAAATAGATGGCTGCCAAAGAATCATTTCCGCTTATTGTCAAACACGATTGTAGACCGTATTTACTTTTTAAAGACTATTATTGATCTGCGGTTGCACAGTGGCCATCCATTTCATTTATTCCCTACGTCCCTAACAACGGTGTCACAAGTTCCCGGTTTAATGGAACCAGATCGTTTGGACACCTGCCAGTCCCACGTGAGTTACCTTAACTTTAAGCAGGCTAGAACTGCTGCCATGTTGTCCTTCCCTCAACATGACTTAGTAATAGCTCTCAAAACCTGCTTGATCCTATCACCCTCTAAAGTCAGTGGTGTGCTCTGAAGTTCAAAGGTAAAGGTATGCTAACTCCTGATCTTGGAACAACAGCACACGAATCAAGCCATCAGTAACACATGAATCAAGCCATAAAAAAAAAAATCAGAACATCTTTGACTGTGTCATTGTCAAGGTCACTTTCTTGACTTTTGCAGAGTTGAAGGATCATAACTTACAGATAGCATTTGAATTCACACTGAAGAACTAGATATAACTTCGGAATAGAATTTGGCTTTCAAGATGCTAACAGACCTTAGCTTTGTGTGAGGAAAGTTTCCCTCATGCAGCTGTTTACAGGGAAAAAACGTAGGGCCCACTGCTCTGCTTGGCTGATCACAAAACAGAAATATATTCCACAGTGAATTAAATTATCTTTGCATGAAAAGGGAAGTTTTAACATTATACCTTCCCTTTGGGGTGAATACCATAG
This sequence comes from Numida meleagris, assembly GCF_002078875.1. Classification (NCBI taxonomy): domain Eukaryota; kingdom Metazoa; phylum Chordata; class Aves; order Galliformes; family Numididae; genus Numida; species Numida meleagris. The sequence continues at coordinate 61,882,208 of NC_034410.1, forward strand.
AATACTTCTATGTCTCTGGTAAAGAGACATCAAGTTATTCTGACCATCAAATTATTCTGCAGGGTCCAGTAGAACTGCAAGGCTCGCAGACTCTAAAATTTAATACATTTAGGCTATCAGGTCGAAAAATAATAATACCATACAATTTTGGTGACCAGTCATGAAGACTAAGACTAGCACTTCATAGAATGACAGCAGGAAACATTCTGGCAGTGATTCACAGGGTAAAACTTGTCTGTGAATAAACCTACTTAGTCTTCAGGTAGCACCAATTAATAATAATAATAATAATAAAATAAAATAAAAGCAAACTTAAGGGAAAACATCCTTCAGCCAGGCTGTGATCTCTCTGGAAGAGCTCTGAAGAACTAGGGGCTCTGCAATTAACTTGTATTAAGTTAAAAAATCCTCTGCTGGTAAAAGTCTCACTGACACCAGTCTGTCTTCTTCCTCACAGGAACACCAAAACTACCCATGCATGAAGACAGATTGCCCCATCCTTACCAACTCCAAATTTCTTTACATTGATTCCTGTACTCAGCACCTCCAGAGCTGGACTGCAAGAATACCAAGCCAGAGAAACTAAGTCTGGAAATCCCTAGACTATCCTTTTAGACCCACTACAGTGGCTCACCTGTCCTGTTTTTTTCCTGTTTCTGAGTGCAGTCAACACAGCTGATCAGTAAGAAGTAAAAGGGTCACTAACTCTAAGATATTTCTTACTTGCCCTTCTAAGTGGTGATGCATCTATCCAGAGTAATCGTTGTTGAATCCTCGCAAGTTTTGGAACTCTGTGATCACATTAAAGTAGCATCCTTGGCCACAGCAGCTCCTGTGCCAAGTCAGCTATTAGGACAGCACTGCTGCACTCACAGCCATTGCACATCCTCCAGAGCAAAGCAAGAAGACCAGATGTATCGCATGAATTTATCTCCCTTTGAAGTCATCAAAACATGTTAAAATGCAAGTCTGAAAGTTATTACCACCACCATAAAAGTCCAATCCTAAATCCTCACTTCAGAAATTACTGCCATGAGTTCCACTGCTTGTATCTCTAGAATCTAATCAGTATTTCTTCTTAGTTTTTAACGTACTACTATAATTTCAGAGGCTATCACCTGTGATCTTGAATTGCTGATAAGAAGCACTGATAGGAAAAGAAATGAGAGTAGAGAAGTCATTTAATTTATAATAGAATGTTTTGGGAGCTTCACCGTCTTGAAACTGAGTGTGCAAATGGAACATAATAAATACAAAGGGCTTATGGAGAGCACTGTGTAAGAAAGGTAAGTACTTTGCTCTCAGTCAAATGTGCTACATGATGAATCAGTTACACAAATTACAACTTTCATACTCCTTTTTTGGAACTAGCTCACCAGCAGCAATAAAACTACATGGAATTTTTTCTTCCACATGAGATTTTACCAAACTCTTTTTAGCATTGCATTTTTTATTGTATTCTTCAAAACCAGTTAGAGAATTTTAAAATGAACATTTCATTTCTATACTGAATGCTTCAGGGGAAGAAAAGGTTAAAAATATTTTAAGTTTAGCAAAGCTATATTATCTTCTCAAAGAGAGCAATGTTTTGGGAAACTGAATACATAGCAAGTGATCTATATCCACTTCTAATTAAAGTGAAAATGATCAGCAAGCACTGTAATGAAAATAAGTAGATGGGTTATTTTTGAAATCTGAAGAAGGAAAATAACTTTATCAGAAAAAAAAATTCAACTGAACATCAACTAAATTTACGAGTTTCCTTTTATTCTTCTGACAGTCTTAGGAGGGGAAGAAAAATACATAAGAAAATGTGAGTACTGTTTTCTCAGAGTTTTAGGTGGGCAACCCAATATCCTGTTAGTTTCACTGAGCATCTGAAACAACTCCATACCATTCAGCAAACAAAACCTTCGCAGTTAACATTCCAGAAAGTGTTTTGGCAATATGCATTCCTACACTGTTCACTGACAGCTTCACCAGATTCTGTGCACTGCAAAAACCAGCAGTTACAAACATTTTCATGTTGCAGAATTCTACAGCATTACAAGGGTAGTAATGATTGCTGCATGGGAAATGAAGATCATCCCAAAGGCGTGTGGACAACAGGCTCAAAATGACTGGTATAAAGAGAACATTGCTTGCCAATTCTGTTTTAAAGCAGAGCTGGATGTAACTTACCCAGACCACAACCAGGGCACCATGGCAGGGGAACAGAAGACATCTGGAGGTATTTCTCTTCTTCACTTGTATCCACAGACTGCCAGAACAGCAGAGGTGAAGGACACAAGGACACAGGGGCCTTGAGTGTTATGACTGTGTTCTGAAAAAAGGCTCCTGACTTCTAAAAGAATTACATTCCTGATATTTGCACCATTACTTGTGGCAGAAACAAATTTGGCTCAGGTGCTTCCTTTGGCTACTGTTAGATCAACTTGGACCCCACTTCAGAAATCCTTCTTTTCAATTTGTCAAGTATCCTGTAAGATGGGTTTGTAAGATTTATCAGCAGCTATTTTAACCTCATCACTATGAATGATTCTGATTGTTTAATTAATTTGTAACAAAGCTCAACATAGAAAATAATTCAATCACAACTCATAATAACAGCGATCAATAGAGAAACGGATGACATTTTATACTGCCTCACTAAATACAACATCTTTTTTGCCAAGATACAATACTGCAAACGTCCTTATAGTGCACTCCTTCTAAGAGTCTGCTAACAGAAATGTCGTAATGAGATTTTTCTCCAGTGCTGAAGTTTGAAGTAGTATCTTTTTACCTACACCAATCTTTTTAGCAGTAGATCACAAAATCAAGCCCTCAGCTTGCAGAAATACAGTTAATAGAAAAGTGAGTTTCATGTTCTGTCTGTACTCTGACTGGAACTAAGGCGTGAGACATTCTTGCATGGATTTGCTTTAGAAGGTAATCCAACAAGTGGCCGAAGACTGGTCATTGCAATCTGTGGTAACTCTGCTTGTCTGGATAACGGACATATCAAGGTTATCAAGCCAAACCACCAACCATCTCTGCTTTAGACTTTTTTTTTCCTGCAAATGACAGTAAAACATGGAGCTTGGATTCCTATGAATTAGTACTCATGGTTGAATTCTCCAACGAAACATCAAAGTGCATGACCACGCATCCAAGACTTCCCTCACTTGGGCAGATTCCTCAGTCTAACAAGGAGCAAGCTCAGCTTGCATCCGCTTTGTCAGCTTGGCTTCTGCAAATGACAATCTCTCTCTTTTCTGAAGCTTGTGGACACTTCATACTTTCAGAACTGCTGAACTCTGGCAGATTTGGCTAAAGCTGTCCAAGAGTTTGGACTTCACTTGTGTTGCTAGAAAGACAAACAAACATGTTCACATACAGACACTGTGGCTGCATTAACCTCTCTTCCAGAGGAAATTGGGATTACCTTGTTTTAGTCAAGTGGGGGGCTCTTGGTTTTTGCACCAACAAAATTATATCTAATTTGACGAAACAAAACTTATTATAAAATATGCATCTCAGTACTGCAGTGCATCCGAGCTCACAGTTTTTAAGAGACCGACAAGAATTTACTGTATTTTTTCCAATCTATTTCAATTACGCTTTTATAATGGCAGAGTAATGGCAAGATTAGTTCATTTTGTCATGATTGAAACTTGATTAACATATTAAATAACCTTTGTACAGTAATTAACTCTATTAAATGCAATGCCCAATACATTCTTCCGCTTCTTTTCTGTAGACTTCTAATGAAATAGCTACAATCATGAGAACAGTTACTTTTCTACAGAGCTTTTAGGATCCAACACAAAATTTCACCTTGGACTGAATACCAAAAGGTACGATTTTGATAGGCCATTTGGGATGACTTTTTATTTTGAAAGAATTTTGCAGATAACTTATAACATAAACACAAATAAATATATGATTTAGGGGAGAAATTCCAAACATTCCCTATGCAGTCTGAGCTCTATTAGGATACAAAATTTATATTTATATACTCTAGTGGGAGCAGTGTGAAGCTGAATTTTAAAGATCTTCCAGTTCCATTATGGAAAGTGGCATTATAGTATGTTACAGGATGTATACACAAAAACCTAATAAGAGTGATTTGTCACTATTTCATAACTATGGACAACTTTAGGCAAGACTTCTGAACAGTGGTTAAAGTGTCTTTAGTGTCTACATCTTGCAGAGACTTTTTATTCCTTTGGAAACACTTGAAACATCTAGCTTCCTCGGTCATGAGCACCCACAGAAACTCAGACATCTGTAGCCTGATTTTCCTGTGTTCCAAACACCCTCTTGAAATCCAAAATGAGAGCAGCAGTCACTTCAAGCCAACCCATTTATGCCAAATTTTCAGCTAGCTTTTAAACACAACTGGGTTGTTTTTTTTCTTTTGTGTGCACGAAGACATGTGGAAAGAATTGAAATGATTAAAAAATGGATTTTCAAAATCCAGCTATCCATTTCATGAGATACTTCAGGCTAGCAATGGGTGATGAAACAAAGTGGTCAAACCTGAAATAAGTGATAGCTGTACACGTTGCATCCAAAGACAAAATTGTAGTTAGAGAAGAGGTATGGATGCACAATAAGGATTTGACTTTCTTCTCCACCCTGATAGCATGGCTCTTCTTAATTCTCTTGGTGCAAACCCTACTTTGCAGGGAGGAAAGTAAACTTCAGCTTGGTGTTATGTAGCACCTTTCCTGCTGGTCTCATCCACATAAGAGAGACTGAGCAAGAGCAGTTACAACCAGAATATCAGAGACCAGCGAGGGCTGACTGCTTCCTAAGGCACCCAGGACCAGAAGCCAAGGATGATAACACAGCCAGCAGGTCAGGGCCTCATCAGGAAGAGCATGTCCTACTGCCCCCAGGCAAGGCAAGCAGTGCAGGCCCAGAGTTGGTGGCCAGGTTCAACCAAAATATCATCAAGTTTGAAATGATGATGCATGTCAGAGATCAAGCCAAGAAGTCAATTCACAGGTCAGGAACAAGTCCTGTGATGTTATTTAGTGTTGGACACAGCCCAGCAGTCACACAGAAGGTCCGTAGTTACAAGACTAGTCCAAAATCAAGCTGGGAAGTCAGTTTGTGCGTACAGTCCACATCAATGGGGGCCCTCGGCCAGGCACAGCAATAACTGTAGTTGATCTGGGGATAAGCACAACTACAATACAGCTCAGGCAGAAATTGAAGGACCAAGGTTGAGTTTAAATAGACCATCAAAGCTCATGTGTAGTGGTTAATGGACAGAGACCACAGATGAGCTTGCTCAGGGCAGAGTATAAACAGGTCCTAGACTATTATTTTGAAAGGAACAGAATGCCATGTCTTTTAACAAAAAGCTTAGGAATGAAGAGCAAATGAATGAAGGTTGCTCCCAGGCTTGAAAAACATGCACACAGTACCTCACAGCAAGTACATTTATACATCTGCCCTCTCCTTGATGAAGGTATTTCACTTATTGGCAGAACAGCATCTCAGCTTCTCCCTGTGCACCATACATTGATGACTGGGCATCCTTCAGCAACCTTCATTGGCTGCCCAGAGTCCCACGTGCAAGGGATAAAGAGGTTTTGCACAGCAGCTAGGCCACCCATGCCTTAAAGCAGAAACTTGCCCTCAAGACACCCCTTCACTCCAATATTCACAACCAGTACAGCTTCTGCTCTGTCATATCACCAGAGTATGTCCAGCGAGAAGGTCCCCCTCCTATCCCACCACTATGCCTTCCTGTGCTCCTTGTATAATTTGATGTCTTTCCTCCCACCATGCAATCCAAGAATGGCCATTGCACACACTGGGACTTCAGGATGCTAAGAGATCTGCCTGTGTGGGATGTAATCATGCTGAATATTTTCATAGAGAAATGTAAACGTCAGCAACAAGTATCTTTGTCAGCTTTCCAAACAATGAACAATATGCTCATTCATGGAGAAAAGGGATTGTTTCTAAACACGATCTCTGCCTTCAGGCTTTAGGACAATGCCTTTTTAGTGGTCTCCATGCAAACTTTGGTTGAAATTATGTTACTAATTGGCAGGATTTTTTAATTAGAGCACCAAATGGCAACCTTAATGCACAGGATATACAGTCATTGGTTTTTACTTTGAATTTCTTTTATTATAAAAAGTAAAAAAATAATCAGTAAGAAGAGGAACTGGTTACTACAAAAGCATTATAACTACTTCAATCCCCAAGTAAAAACACACAGTAATTAATCAATTAATGTAGTTCACGTACATCAATAAAAAAGTATAGTATATATTATGAAGTCAGCATAACCTTTTTTTAATCATTTTGTGAATGATCTAATGCTGTAACACACTCAAGTTACTCCATATTTAGAGCACTATATAAGCACAGAGCAGAATTAGAACCTAAATGAAAGAGTTAGTCCACATTAATAAAGGAAAAAAAAAGGCTATTGTTTCTGGTGAACTTCAGAGATTTTGATATCCTTTGTGGAATAAAAATGCATTGTAAGTTTCCATAGTCAGAGCTTGAATCAGAAAAGCAAATCCTTTAAAGCAAGGACCTTTAAAATTGATTATGTACTCATGCCCACATAACTTTAGCACATGTTTACAACTAATCATTAGCTTGAATGCATTTGGGAATGAGAAATAAATTTTACTGAATTTAGGAATAAGTTAAAATGGTCACAGAGAATCTTCAATTTTTTTTTTAATAAGAAGCTTTATTATAAGTGGTACTTTTAGAAATTATTAAGTACTACTAAGGAAGCACTTTCAGACCCTCTGATGAACTGTTTCATGTCTAAGCATTCCTTGCTATCCTTTGTATTTTGAGTATACAATTCCTGGCCATTTCTTCATCACTATATTTGCACGTATACACACATGCACACTTACTGATGAACTTATTTTTGCCTGCAGGAGTGAAAGGTAAACTTCAAGCAAATTCAGCTCAGCTCAAAAGTCTGAACACATGCCCTCAGACTCTGAGCTCCAAAATTAGAATGGACATCTAAAAACATCAATATCTTTTCAGGGTTTCAGAGTTTCCTCTGTCTATATAAGGGCTAAATAGACTTTTTCTTTTTTTTTTTTTTTTCAACTTACAGTCTGGAGAACATGAATGTAGAACAAGATGTATTGTACTGAACTTAACAACAACAAAAGAAATGTTGTTAGCACTCCATGTGTGGTAACAGCTTATGCTTCAAGTGAAACTGTGAATCTATCTGTGAACCAGATAGATCCCTATCCATAGACTTAAATTGCAAGTCCATGGAAATAACTTACTTGATTCCTTGGGAAAAAAATTAAATTGAATCAATGTTTTGTTATCTTTGATCATGTCCCTTAAATTAAAAGAAACATTTTTTTCTTGTTCCATAATTGGGTTTGCAGTTGAAAAAGGATCATGCATTTACAATACTGAACAGCGCTTAGACTTTATAATCTCATCTGAAGACCTCCCCTGATGTTGTGTGTGTCGTTGTGTGGCATTGATTTCAGAATAAGCTTCTAAGTCAAGGTGTGATCTGTTACATAGACAGGCTCACTGCACGTTCTTATATCTGAAATATCCCTGGAGGCTTTTACCATTTCTCAATGTCATAGATGTTAATCTTTATGGAGTTGAAACCTAAAATTACTGAATATATAGTATCTCACTTACCTCAAGTACCACACACAATAATTACAACGAAGAATCCTATAATCCAAATTAAAAGATGCATATAGGGACTAGTCCACAAAGTACTGAGGTCATATCTCATTTTATGAAGTTGTATGCCAAGATCACAACTTCATTAATTTGCTACAAATTTCCTCTCAAAATTCCTTCTTGGAAAGAAAAATATTAATAATTTATTCCATAATGACTGCAAAAATCATTTTAAATCCTGACCAAGTCCCTATCTTAATGTGTTGCATTGATATTTCATTAAATTATTTGAGAAGTTATAATAGAACAAGCTTGTTAAAATAAAAGTGTATATAATGAAGCCAAATAAAAGTCTTAACATCTCTGAATACAATTCAAAGAGTGAAATCTTAATGCTTCAAATACATACCAACACGAGGAATAAGGACCCGCTTAGGCTGGAAGAACAATGTTGACTAAATTATTGACAGGTATTGACTTGTAAACTCATACTCTCCAAACACATGTGATAACATCTCTGTTCCAAACTGACCCAAAAGTTTTGTGTTTCAAAGTATTCCTACACTGATGAGGTTAAACTACTAGCCTGAACTGAAATGCAAAATGTAGCCACCTGTGCAATGACCCTACATAATCACACTAGTTTTGTACCGCAACTATATTACACTTTGTTCATTCCACTACAAAAAATAATGAAAAATGACGAGTTTTTAAAAGTTGATGTTAATCATACAAACATTAAAACTTGCTGAGCTTAATTTGAAGGAAAAAAAATTTAAAAGGAAGCTGCAGAACTTTATAATCTTCAGTAAATGGCAGGAGATTCAGGGCTTTCACTGACACTTGTATCATAGACAGGAAAAGCAATTTTAATAAGCCACTGAAACCTTGGTTCAGTTGGATACTAATACATATTCTCACAGGAGATGGATTAGGTACTTACGATTGGCAGGTGCTTAAAGCACCTTGCTCAGTCAGCACAAATGAGGGCACCCTGTGCACGACTTTTTCTTTTTGGGTCACTCACATTTCAGAGGAAGGGACCTTCCTTGTTCCCTTTCCACCATTTCTTTGTATATCACCTAGTACAGAAGTCTAAATTATTTAAAAGTCTCTTAGCACTTTACTTAGATACTTAGCACACACTGCATATTCTCTATACCAGAGCCACTTCTGACTGCTAACAACAATCTTTGGTAAAGACAATGTCAGTGCACGCTCAGGGAATTTGGACAGTTTTCTAATTATTTTCTGAACATTTGTAGCACAAACCAAACACCAGCAAATTATGTTTAGAGTATTTGGAAGTCTTCAAACCCCATTTTCTTTTCTGGCTTCCTTTTTTAAAAATTTAACTAGAAGAGGCAGATACAGTTAAAAATCTCACAAGAAAAATATATCTTTAAAGTATACTTTCTGTAATTGCCATTTTTATGAGCCTCATCCTCGTGTTTAGTGTTTGTCCTTAGTTGATCTTGTTAAAGTTCAACAAGTGAGTGATAAATGTAAGGAACAGATTCTCTAGGCTTCCTAAGGATAGTTGGATACAAGACATTTTAAGGTTAAATTCTCTCAAGACCACTAATGAGATAGGGAAAAGGGAACAAAGAAATTATTCATATCATAGAATCTTTTCAGTTGGAAGGGACCTTTAAAGGTCATCTAGTCACATACTTGTTTATTTTACTATTTATAACATCACACACAGAATCCTGAACATTTCACCACATTAAAAAAAAAAATCTCCAAATCTTACTTTGAGAACAAAACCAATAAACAACATAGGAATAATTCAGAATATTTACTTATACCAAATCACAATCCCACTTAGGTCTGTCAACCTTAATCCAGTACTTGGACCAAAGGTTTGGACAGGAGTCTCACTGAAAGTCCCCAGTGTACAGCTCACAGCATGGAGGCAAGTTATCTCCATGCTCAACACAGCAGGGAGTAAGGCCAATATTGCCCTGATTTGGGTCCCAAATAGCTGTCTCAAACAACACATACTATTTCCATATTTGAGACCTCAAGGAGCAGCACCAAGTCCCTTTTGAGAAATAACCTCTTCTAGTCTTCAGGTAATATCATTAAGAACACTACCAAGGTGAACCCTTCTCCTGTCAAGGCAGAGGTGGTCTGCCCTACATATAACAATCAGATCCAGTTCCACCTACCATAAAACCACTGATTTGAATTTGACCCCTGTGCTAAACATGATCTTTCCTATGGTCTGGTGCTGCCTTCATAATATACTTCCTACATAGCAAGAAACCTCTTTCACTAGCTCAGTCACCAGTCTCAGCATATAGATCGTGTAAAAGTCATTACAGTAATGTAATTTCTCGTACTTGCATTTTCACTATAGCAAAATCTCACAGGGATCAGACCCACTTATGGTCTTAACTAAAACTAGCCATCTGACTTAATTAACATTTAGAATTCATCAAACCTTGCAGGGCTCATACTGGGCTCTGGGGCAGCTTGGCAGTACTCACAATGGGCTCCTGCTGGGTCTGTGTATCCGGTAGCAGCATTATACCACCAGCCGACACACTTGGTGTGAAGGGAGGGGAAGAATGAAACTGAAGAATTAGTTTCACAATATCTCCACATCACGCACAACATACCATGCAGTATGGAAAGCACACAGAGGACAGGATGCAGCAATCCTAGGAGTAGCACTAGTGAAAAGAAACATACAAGTCCCATGTAAACCTACTCCATGGATTCTAACCCAACAACAGTTTTGTCTTTCATAATACTTTTTTGTGTAAATAAAAAATAAGTTCTGAATCTTTATTTCTCTCTATGTATACACCTACACGCACAGACATATATTATAATAACATAAAATGTTGCTTATCTGAAGAAACCACACACTTTTTTTTTTTTTTGCCGTAATTAGGAGTGAGGAAAACAGACAAAATTAGATTTGGGCTGCTCAAAGTATCTAGATTTTCAAGGACTTAGGTTCTATGATTGGGAAAAAAGAAGTCAGGTGGATGGCTTATGCTCACAGTGTTTACCGCTTCAGTGAACCCTACAATTTTTTCATGACCTTTTCAAAGCATATTCTTTTCACACAAGCATTTCTTCCTTCTCTGTCCCTGAGAAGCACCCAAGAACAATAATAACCTCAAGAGCTATAGTAAGTCTTTGAAAAACTTAGAATGTAGTGGATTGGTTAATTAAACTTTTTAACTAGAGGGTTTTCTTTTTCTATATTATGCAAAAAATGCACTTGAATTAATAAATCCTCTTAATTAAGCACTAACAAGAGGATAAGAACAGATATTTAAAAACAGTGATGTTGAAAAAATGTCAGCTGTATAAATATAATTTCCTAGCACACAAAAGAAAAATAAAACTTTTTAGGATTTTTTTTTCTAGTTTTAAAAGAAAGCTTCAAAAACTTATCATAAATTTCCCCCACAACTTGAATCCTTACTTTCCAAAAGCTTCAAGAATTATCTTGAAGTTCAAGACTCTCTGTTATTCAGGGAGTTCATTTTCTTCCTTTTTTGCTTTGTTTGATAAAGAAAAGGACCGAGTCCTATATTTTGTCATATCTGAAGACTCCAGTATTATGAAGATACAAAGCCTGTACATTCTTTTCACTGCATACCAGTTGCTGCAGGCACTGAGAAGGGAAGATGCAAGTGCATGTGGAAAGGCAAAAGTACTGAATTCTGGCAGAGGTCTTTCCTCAGAGAATATTAATTTCCTATGGGACAAACAACAGATTTGGTGGCAGTAGAAATTTGACAACTCTATCTATCAATCCAACCAACTTTATCATGAGGTTTAAGCATTTCTTAACTGTCAAACTAAAACATGAACCTAGAAATAATAAACTACATTCTGAAATATCTGCCAGAAAGCACATAGGGGAAAAAAAAAAAAGGATAGAAAAGATGAATTCCAAACCATAAATAATATTTTTGCAGTCATGCTTGTATCCTTATTCCTGAAACCAATTTAGAAAACAATTGGACAGGGCACCCTGGGAATAAAGAATCATTTGCCATTAGACTTTAATGTGTGATTACTTAGTAAAGTAATTGAAAGCACGACTGTAGTGTATTGCCAGCTTTCTATTGCCAGGAGATTACATCATAAATGATACTGAGTATTTCAAATCATTTTTTTTTATTCCATATTTGTTGTGACAAGAAGTTTTACTTAATATTTAAATTCATTTTTCTTTCTCAAATACTGCAGGATTAAAGATTTCTGGGAAAGGAAGGATGGGAGATATAGCTCTCACTATGTCATATTTTCCTCATGTTGTTCATAAAGTAACTAATTGCCATGATTAAACTGGGAGATTTGTGGTGGAGGCTGGTGATGCCTGAATGTGAACTCTAATACTATGAATCAGAGTGAAAACAGAGAGTTCCCTGTGCAGCCTATGTCTGCTGGAGTGGCTCCTTAGAGATTGGCTCAGCTGCACTGATTTTAATCTCCTGAAGATCTGACCCAAACCACAGGTACTCCTTGTCAAGCCTCATGGCATCTCCAGTCTAGATCCTCAGCCAATGTGGCTGGAGACAAGATGGTGTGGGCTTTTGGAGGAGACACACCTGTTCACACCTGCTGAGAATCTGGACCACCACACAAAGTTGGCTGCACTGATAGCACAGTTACAGAAACCAAGGGCTCTCCTTTGCATGGATAGGACTGACTCAAGAGTGTCTTCCCTCACTTTTGTTCACAGCCTTTCCTAAGAGCATTCTGCAACTTTGCCAGCTGGCATACAGAAAGTCCAGAAAGCTTCACTGGCAAGCAAACCTTGTCCTCCCCTCATCAACTGATGTGGCTAAAACACCTGCCTATGCAACTCATTACCAGTCCATCTGGGTTTGCACAAATGACTGTCAAGATAAAACAATGAAAGATTCAAGGGTTTTGGCCCACTGGGATTTTTGCCTGTGGAGACTGGAAGTCAGTCTACACGTCTACAGTTTAAAGGATCATGCCCTGGTGATCCTTTAACTTTAAAGAACCTACATCCCCCTATCCACTGGAGCTGCCCTCCCAAGAAACTTTCCCAGCCCAGCAGCCCCATTGCGTGTACGCCACGCACACAGTCAGTCAGCTTCAGGACTGCATTGCCACAAGGCTATCCTCAAACGCTGTCACGTACATTTGATAGATATCTTCAGATTCCCTAAAATATGCACTACAAAGTTTAAGGCCTGAAGTTCCTGGGATTCAAAAAACATTCTGACTAGAGAATTGAGAGGAAATTGAGAAACTGAAATGCACAGCATTTTCCTCTCCCTTTCTGCCCATTCTCGCACGTTTTTCATCAACAAGCAGGGAATGGAGCGTGAGTAAGGATTCTGGCATTTGGCTCACAGACTTTGTTTTGTCTTTATCCCTTTTTGTACTGAATGTCAAATGACCACAGAGGCAATGCAAACTCCGAGAACAGCGGATGTTTCAAAATGGGATTTATTGTTCACAGGCAACTGTCTCTCTCTTCTCTCATACCACTAGTAATGAAGCCAGGAAGGAAAGAATAAAACAATAACTGCAAGGTGGCAAGGAGTCTTCCCTTCAGAGGTAGATTCTGGGTTAACTTTCCCTCTGGTGGAAAACATGACTGCGTCTTGAGAGTTCCCCTTCAACTAAAACATACAATTCATTTTTCAGGAGAAACTTTTTATTACAAGACTTCTTATAAAACTTATTTGCTTCCCAGCTGCTTTTACATAGTTTCTTAAACTGTTCTCACAGCATTGAATGATCGGAACAAACCAGATTACTTTCTTCTAATTTGTCCTGGTGACCTACTATATACGTTAATAAAGGGATATTTTCTGCCTGTAGCTCCCTTTTCACTGTAGAAAGCTACGCCAGTTGCATTAAAATACTTTTAACCTATTTGGTTCATGACAGTGGAAGTACCAGAGCCTTCTGGGCTTTGTAATATAATAGCACCCCTTTATCACGTTGAATGGTTTATTGGAACCAGCTTGTACAGATGATTTAGTTTACCATAGTGAGGCCACTACTGCAGGGCTCCAATCTCTGCTTGGGGACTCTTCTGCAATTTTCAGTGTTTTCAGTTTGGCCTGCAAGTGGGTTTTCTTTTTGGGTTGTTTGCTGGGATTTTTCTGCTTGTTTGTTTATTGGAGGGCTTCCTATTAACTACAGTATTTTTCATATAACTTCATTTATTATTCATATTATTTTTCGCCTTGATATTCTTAAGATGAGCTGTTCTGTACATCACACATTTTGTGAATAGGTGATGTCCACTAATTGTCATGAAAAGACAGGATTCTGTTTTGTCCAACAAGAGACAAATATTTTCAAACTCTATGGCATTTAGAAATGTTAGTATGAGAAATATTAGTAGTACATATAGCCTTATCCTTCTACAGAAAATAACAACCATGTCAGAGTTCTGAGACTGCACACAAACTGTGTCAGCTAATGAACGCAATGACTTTGTGTAGCAGTTAGACCAAGGTAAGCACAGATAGGATAGCTCTTCACATAAGTCTGTGAAATCTAACCAACATTTTGCTGTAATAAAGGTAGACAAAATAAGATCAATCACCTGCCTCAAACCACCAATCAGGTTTGGTACACTCAAGGAAACAGACAGCCGAACTATGCAAATAGTTTGTTGATTATCAAGAAGTGCAAACATGTCCAGAAATGTCTGGAACAAGAAGAATGTGGTGCCATCAATGGCGACAGTAACTCAGGAATAAGAGCACAGTTTATGCAGATTAACCAGCAGCGAGGTATCCTCTACACAATCTTCGCACTAAGGACACATGGGGGTACTTCTATGTCCCAAGTTCCCTGGCGCTCTCCAGAATGTCTCAAAGGAAGGAAACCCTACTGCCTTGCATCAGGACCAGCCTCTGGAGAGGGAGGACAAATGGAGAGTCCCCATGGCACTGCACAAGGACAATATGTAGCACTACTGAAACAACTACATGCGCTCTCCTGACCTTGTCCACAGCCTCTAGCCCTCATGACAGGGGAGTTGAACAAGGAGCCACTATGCTGAGTTGCCTTGCTTCTCTTCTGGATTGCACTATCTACCCCCAGAAACAGGGAGAAGTTGCATAAATTGTAAAATTGTATGTATCTATGATCAAAGTGTATTGGTATCCAAATCCACTTAGACTCCACACAGGCATTTGCTCTTAAATCATTACACTTTGGCATAGGAAAGTGTTCCTTCCAGGGCATTTCACAGAATCTATTCACATGATAATCTGCTGTTGATCTCATAATATAATTCTATGTTTGAGTATATTAACCATTATGTAAAATGGAAAAAACCTCTCCCCTTTTTCAGTTTACATAGCAGTATTCAAAAATATCTCAACTTTCTACATTTGTTTTGATTATGCTTAAATATGAATGTCTTTTAATTGCATTACAAATTAAGATTTACCCAGAATATATCAAAGAACATCCAATCAGACTCAGTGTTTACTCTTTTTCTAAAGCAAAAGATTTTAGCATAAGATTCTCACTAGTACAAATGAGATATTGGTTCCACACTCCCTTTCACCCGTAACACAGGGGAACTGCCTCTTTTACTTGTATCTGTCCAGCAGATGAGATTTGGCTCAATTTACTTCTCCTTGGAAGAACTTGTCTAGTCCACTCCTCTATTTCTTGAGTAATTTTGAAGTGGGGCAGGCGCAAGATTTGAAATTTGATTCCTTTATCTAAAGAAATCCTTTGAAAAGATTAAAAAAAAAAAAAGCCATACTTGCATTTGCTATTTTTTTTTCCCCTTCACAAAGAGCATATCCACCCATAAGAAGATTTGACAATAGAAAGTCTTAGGTCAAATCTAGAAGACTTGGTAAGTACTGATTTAAGAGGATTGGAAGTATAAGGGAAATAAGGAAAAGGAACAGAGAGAAATTGTGCACTAAGGAACAGAAGAAAACTCCTTTGTAGCCATATAATGAAAGGACTAAAAGTACAAGTCATGAAGAGAAATTCCAATTGGACATAAAAATTGCTTACAGTAAGCATGGTTGCCCAGAGGCTGAGGAATTTCCATTCTTGGGGATGTTCACAACCTTAGTAAGTGTCTGAATATCTGAATCCTACTTTGAACAGGACAACCTCAAGCAGGAAACAAGACTAGATGACCTCCAGAGGTTGCCTTCAATCTAAATTATTTCTAGGATTCTCTTTTATTCTATGTCTGCATACTCTCAAAGAAGGGTGACAGTAGAGGTAGAAAGGTACGGGCTCTACTATCACAGGTACAGGATATAGGTTCTACTGTTACCCTATTTTGCCCATAGGCACAATGTTGCTCTGTAAATACCTTAGAAAATACAATAAAAGAAGCTACAGATATGGATATTCAATAAATTTAGAAGATGGAAAAAGTATCCATGTTATATGCATATTAAGCCATTTCAACAACTGTCCATTCTTATGAAAATATTGCCCTCGTAATATATTCAAGGTCAATGAAGCAACAGAATCTGCTATACAAGTACCAGTTGTGAACATTGGATACCCAGAGCAGAGCTAATATAGTTTGAACTCGTGCCATTTTCTTTCAATCCTTGACTTCTCTGGATCAGAAGAGTTGAATTGGCCTGGACTCCATCAAATCTGGGTAGTTTGTCTAATATGGACAAATTTCTTCTGGTGACATGCTGGTAATTGAGACCACCAAATACATTATTCTATTGAACTCTTGTCACATGTGAGTCCAGGTTCACAGAATTACAAGGCAAAGACAGAATTCGAGTTGACCACAGAGCCTCCAGTATGTAAATTAGATTTGGCTAGTTCTGTGCAACAGAGCTATCAAGTGAACTAGTGAAATACACCATAAGAAACCAGATACAACAGCCTGAAGTAAACTACAGTTAGTTTGTCAAACATTATAAATACAGTTATGTTGACTTAAAAAAAATTATCCCTGCCAGTTAGTCCAATTTGGGGAATTACTTAGGAATGCTAGCTCATGGCTCAAAGTTTTGCCATAGTCACAACATATGGAATGTATTAAATGAATATTCCAAAATTCTTGTGGGATTCATTTTTTATTAAAGGTCATGACAGGTTTTTTATTTTATATTACAGCTTTTTGTCTTTTCCTGGTCATATTACTGTACATCAAATGCAGATTGCATCCTGCAGAACTCTAGCCTCTTATTCTAATCCAAAGCCCATCAAATATCACATCTTTACCCAGTGCAGCATCCATAACTTCACCAAAAACACAGCTACATTCTTTGTGCTTATTTCTTTATCTCACAACTGAAGTGAACAAGTCTGTAGAAAGAAGTACTTACTGCAAAGAAAATACCACAAGTTAGACACTTGCCTATTTAAATTATTATTCTCCTGGACAGCTACAGGGATGCAAAGTAATCTCCTGTAGTATTGGCACAGATATCACAGGTCAGACCCTCAGTTTATCTATATCCACCTATATCCACTGAATTCTACAGAAATTACTCTCTCTAAAGAGAGGCTCCTACAATTTTAAGATACTCCAAAATATTCTTGTGATCTTGACTGTATCAAAGAGCCTTCTGGCACATTTAAAATAGGAACAGCAACATTAGCTCCATCACCATCACTGAACTTGATAGTGGGAAATTACATCTAGAAGCTGGAACTGTATCAAAAAGAAATTCCTGTATAGCATCACTGTGTGCTCTTAAACCACTGTTAGTTTTTGCCCCAGAGACAGGATATACTTCAATGATGTGTGAAGTAATCTCTCTGTGTACTTTGTGGTTAGGTTTACAATTCTCTTGTCATTCCTCAAGATAAAACAGTACTAGCCAAAGGAAAAGGTTTATATTAGAGTAGGGTTGTTGTGTGTGGTTTTTGGTTTTGGTTTCTTTCACTTTGGTTTGGGGGTGAGGTGTTTGGTTGAGGGTTTTTTTTTTTTTTTTTGTTATTTTTGTCTCCATCAGAACCAAGTTTTCCTACCTAAAAAGCCTTCCATAGACTTGGCTGATTCGAATAAAATATTCCTTATTCTACTATCCTTCAGTAGACTTGGGTTTCACACCAATGTCAGAAATTTCCCCAAGGTTAAGCTAGATAGTAGTAGTTTCCCCTATACACATTCCCTCCCCAAATTACAGCAGGCATCCTGGTAATGGTTTGACAACAGAAAAATTTCTAGCAGAAAAGTGCAGAAACAATGCAACTGATGGACCATGTAGAAATAATCTAGCATCAACAAATGATCAGGTTTTTATTTGGTTACATGTATCGCAATAAAGTACCCTGATAAGCAGTCTGGGGGCATGTATACTATTGAGAAACATATGCTGAACAAACATAACTTACTAATAGACTCCTCTGTTTGGTTATAAGACAGGAAAAACACGATCCCTCCATTCTCCACTCAAAATCAGTGTTGTGCCAACTGCCTGATAGTGACAAGTCTGCACAGGTAAATTGTACCTGTACTTGAGATGATGCCTGCTCTACAAAAAAAAATCAGAGCATGAATGTAAAGCAAATTACATCAGTCTAACACTGTGTCTGGACATGGTTATTCACATATACCAAAAAAAACCCAAAAACCAACAAACCTACAACACTGCTTTTTTTTTGTTTCATTTACGTTACTCAGGAAGATGATTAAGCTTGGCCAAAGCCACATCAACTAAATCTTTTTCCATTTAAGTATTATCCATGCAAGGTATTGAGTACATACAGGGACCAGCCCATGTACAAATTATAAAAAACTTTCATACAGTCACCAACACCACAAGTGCTGAACAAGTGCTTAATTCTATTAAATCTTAGTCTAAACAATAAAATAATACAGATTTGCTACGTGTTCCTTTATCATGCAAGTGTCAAGTGTTTTCTTATTCCATATACACTCTTACAACTTCGTGATCTCTAATTTTCAGTCAGTCATTCTCTTTGGAGTACAGCTGACTGAGGAACTATATAGAACCACAATAAATGTTTGGTTTTTCCTGAGCAAATTAGCAGCGCTTAAAAATCAGATTGAAGAGTCCATATCTGATCTGGAAAGCCCACAAAAGCAGTATTAAATGTGGAGTACTGAGTGCAGCTAATTCTTGGGGGCATGATGAAGAGATCATTTTTTGGTCAGAGTCCCTCTCCACAGCTATGCTGGTGGCACACTGAAACCGTTAAATCACAAATCATCCACAGCAGTACATCACACAGTACTGTAAGCAGTCACGATGCAACAGAGATGTTATAATGCATTATCTACCTGAGTAATATTTACTCAGGTGCTACTGGCATTCATTTTGGTAAAGTTGTTTTTTTTTCCAACAGACATTACAGCAATGGTGGTAATCATAAAAGAGTTAACATTTCCCTAAAAATACCACAAGGTCATCAGTAGGCATAATGCAAAAATTCACAAAACGTTAAATATTTTTTGTCCATGAAGAACTCATATCTGTTTCCCAAGGACCTTATTTGAAAAATATTTGGCTCATTCTGGTCATGACAGTTTGTGTCCTTTTCTTCACCCTTTTCAACTTGGCTACATTATAAACAAATTTGGCTGATAAGTATCAGAAAATATCATTGAATATGAAGAGGTACAGATTTAAAAAGTTGCAGTTTTTCATATTTTTCTGGCTGTATGCTTACATGTATCAATATTGTTACATCTCAGTTTCAGAAGCAAACACAGTTAGGAATCCCCCTGGAACACTGTAGTCGTATTCAACTTAAGTGTTTGATACAGATTTTAGTGACAAAAAACAAAGGTACTGAGGTTATCTAGAGCAGAGAATGAAAAAGCGTGAAAGATTAAAAGGCTATATTTCAAATTATGAGAAACTACTGATGACTGTCTCCTATGCCACAGTTGAAGTTTGCATCAAAAAAGCAACTCCTCTCCATTCATAGAGTCATAGAATCACCAAGGTTGGAAAAGACCTACAAGATCATCCAATCCAACTGTCAGACTATCACCAATAGTTCTCACTAAACCATATCCCTCAATATAACATCTAAAGGTTCCCTGAACACTTCCAGGGTTGGTGACTCCACCACCACAGATGCTCCTCTGCAAATAAAGGATGTTCCTAAAATGAAAGAATAGAATCATTCAAAAAGTAGATAAGTTGCTGTAGGGTTGGAAGTGTGCTGAGCTGTTCATAGAACAGGTTCAAATTTGTACTTTTTTAATATTAAAAAAAATAAATCACATAATCCTGATTTCACAAGCTGACATGCCACAGCGAATATACAGCACAGTCAACAATCAACCTAAATCTGTTCAGGTGGACACATATGAAGGAAGGTAGGGGAAGGAATGACTTTAGAAGCTGATTTTCAGTAGCTGATAAAGAAGTACCCAGAACAAATTTGTTTTTTTTTAAATGGCAAAATGACAAATTGACAAAACATAGCTTGAGGGGAAGGGAAGGTTTTCCAGATATTTGCTTTACAGACTCTCTCTTAAAAACAGTCTGCTATTTATTCATTCACAGCGAAAGACTGGAAGGGGTGGAGCACAGGAATGGCTAGGGAACAGGACACTACCTCAGAGGTGGAAATAAAGGACCACTTTTCCTGTCCATTCGGGCCCAGGAACATTAAATATCCTCATCTTAACTTCCATTTCTTCATTTCTAGTTTCAAAACTGCACAAAGGGCTACAAAATGCTCCACACCTACTTCAGCATGCCAGCCCTCTGGCAGAAGAGAAAATAATGAAGCAAGAAAAGAAGTACTTAAAAAAATAGTGTCAATTGCTTCAAGATGGGAAAAAAAGAAAACTTCAGCTATTGGCTTCTGCTGTTGTTGTTATAAGATGTTCCTAAAATCACTTCAGAAATAGTGCTTAGGGGTGTGGCATAAAACCTTATTAGACAAGGAAATGAATGTCATAATCCTCTGAACACTGCTTCTTGGAGACAAACAATTAAAAGCAAAATGCATTTCCTCTGTACGTATTTACCTGGCCTACCAAGCCAGCACCTAATGAGAAATTGAAGATCTATGCCTTTGGTTATTGTTACTTAACACAGAAAGTAGAATATTTCCATCGTTATCAATTACTTGAAGGAGAGCTCAGCTAAACAGGAATTATCTAAGGATCTCAGGGTTAGTCCCACTATGTTACCTATAATCACTCTTACCCTACATAAATAAGATAACAGTAACCCCCAAGTGAATGAGATGTCAGTCTTTAGCTTGTTTGAACAGCCTATTCAGTCTACCAAAGGCACTGAAAATCTCCACTGATATCAACACACTTTGGATAAACCCTAAGTCTTTAAACTATTTTAAAGCGGATTTCATCTGTTGGCCAAAGAGAAAAAAACTTAAGAAAAGTAGAGGGGTTCCTGGAAATTGTCAGGGTATGCTTAATTATTTCTCTGCTTTCTGTAGCAAGTGACACTTTCTTTTTAGTCATACCATTGTACCAAACTTTGTATTCAATTAAAAAAAAAAAAAAAAGAAAGAAAATGTAGTTTATCATAGGAATTTACTTGTTTTAGTGTAACTATTGCATCTATTTAAGTATTTGAGTATTTATCTTAAGCGGAGAGAAAAGCTTTACAACTAGCTAAATACACTCTTATAATGCAGGTTGAAGTATCTTCTCTCATGTTTTTAAGGTTTAACTTAATGTGCAGCATTACTCCTTTTTGGAAGAGAAGTTAAATGTAATGTAGTGCAATCTAATGGCACATGATGTATCTAATCAAAGCTTAAGAGAGAGAATAATGCTTCATGGATAAGAGCTGCTACTCAAATTACAGTGTTTTGTATTCCTTTAAATGAATAGATGTTA
Organism: Numida meleagris; assembly: GCF_002078875.1. Classification (NCBI taxonomy): domain Eukaryota; kingdom Metazoa; phylum Chordata; class Aves; order Galliformes; family Numididae; genus Numida; species Numida meleagris. The sequence continues at coordinate 61,903,635 of NC_034410.1, forward strand.
AGAAGATAATCACTATTTCATGCCTGATATTTTAGTATTGTATCAACACACACACAAGTCACAGCTTCAGGGTTCTGTGGTTTTCTGGTGTTTTTTGTGCATATGGTTTTGGGCTCTATTTTGTTTGTTTGTCTGTTTGTTTTTCTTGTAATACTCTGAAATAATGAAGAGACAAAGTGAAAAAAACGTCCCTGTGATTTGTAATACTTAAGAAATAGAAATTTTCTAATTTCATTATTCAATCTACATGACTATTTTCAGCACAGCGGTTTCTAGATGCTGTACATTGCTTCCCTCCCAGTGACAACATAAACATCACTGAATTGCAATATTTTCAGTGATTTTACTGCAGTGAGTCATAGGAGCACTGGACTGGATAGGATCTTCTAGGCCACCAATCCCAATCCCATCCACTACTCCAGAAAATTGAAACCCAGGCATGGGCATTACATTACCGTTACCAATACATTAGTCACGTTCAATCGTTAAAGTTTTATTTTGGTCACTCCCATCCTTCCCATCAGAATGATGTTCCAGAGCTTTATTTCACAAAACAGAAAGACATTTCTAATCTAATTTCATCTCTAATGAATTTATGGCTGTTTTACACCTAGTTATTCACAATCTTGGTTATAAACAAAGTATAAAATTAGTCCTTCGCTAAAGGTGTCAGACTTCATACTGACTATATTCCTTTACAATTTACTAGACTCTCTTCCTCATCTGAGCTTATTTTATTTTGGGGGTCTTTGTTGGTTATTTATTTTTTGTTTGTTTTCTGTGTGTTTTTTTTTTTTTGTGATGGTTTTTGTTTTTTCTCTTTTTTTTTTTTTTTTTAAAGGGGCAACAGAAGCCAGACTTGTACAAAAGACTACTAGCTTTCAGAGAATTTCAATAATTTTTAGCTATTTCTGAGCAGTTATTTTTATCCACAACTACACTTTCCCTTACAAATTTAATTCCTTTCAGTTTTTCTACATGACTATAAAGATGCAACTACAGTCTGGGCTATGAATGGCTATGAAAGAAGACAAAATCAGAGAAAATTCTTGAGGAAAAAAAAAAAGTGGGATTTTTTTTATTATTATTGGTTGGTTGGTTTGGTTTGTTTTCGTTGTTTTTTTTTTTTTTTATTTCCAGTGACAAATAGTTCCACTCCTTGTTCTATGGGTCACTTCTGCAGCGATTGTGCTACTCAACTTGTCTAGTAAACAACAACTATTTCTGTTCTTTGGACTATCAGAGAAAACTTGTAGCTAGCAGTCTGTTAAAAAAATAAAGATGAAAAAAGTGAAAAAGATCTTTTAAACACACCAAAAAGCTAACAGAAGAAAAATCCCCAACTGTCTCCTCTGTTTGGTTGAGGTAAGGTTTAAGAATTCAGAGTAGTCCTCATCAGCTAAAAATAGTTTAATCATAGAAAGATCTAAGGCTTGCCTGTTCAGAAAAGTAGGAGACAAAATATTCTAAATCAAAGACTGATTCCTGGGAGCACACATTTTTTGAGTATTAGGTTGAAGCAGACTAAACTTACACTATCTTATACTATCCCATTAAGGGATCCTCCTATTGTGCTGCCATCCAATTGCAATTGATACCCTCTAAAGTTCAATGCCTTGACCTTCCTGACACAGAACTCTCTTACTGGTAATTCTGTCATGCTTAAGAAGCAGACAGATGAAAGAGGGAGGGGAAAAAAAGGCAGGGGGGAGGGAACTGTGCACTAAGCATTAAATGTCACTTTTATGGAATCTGGGGAAAGAGTGTAAAGTTTCTACCTCTTTCTCAAGTCTGCATTACAGATGGAATGAACAAAAATGAAGACTCGTCACTTTGTTAGTATAGCTTGATGGCTGATTGTCAATACTTCCTGGAAGGCAGTACTTAATCTACTTATGTGTACTTCCTTACAAATAATAATAAGAAGAAATAATATTGTGAGTTCACTCTGCAATTTAAAGTTGTGTATTTGTGGCTTTAAAAAGATTGTACATTATCTCTCCAAGAAACTTTGCAGATATTTCAGCCCATTCAGAACCTTCCAGCAGTACTTAAAAAGAATATAGAACTATATGTTGTATTTGCAGAAAAGAGGACCAAACCAAAGAAAAAAATAAAATTAGGACTCACATACTGGCAATAACCAAAAACTGGGTCACTAGTATGTTATTTTCTCCACTGCTCTAGATAATAAAAAATACGAAATTCCAAGATTCTCAGGCCACCCATCTCAATGCTCCTCTCACAAGAGGATGTCTGAGTGACGTAGGAAAAAACCTCCTGTTTTATCCCTTTCAATGCCAATAATACCTAGTATCAGGTTACTACTAATTACCACACAATCCATGTAATAAATGTTCAGCCATGAGATAAAGTTAAAAAAAAATCAGAATGAACCGTTTAATCTCCACAGATATAACTGGCCACAAAGAGCTTTTCTTACTTATCCTTGTTCCTTGGTTTTACCTTTCACCTAAGTAGGGCTTTCCAATCAACAAACCACTAGAAATCACACTTGCCTATTAGCATTTCCCACATACATATTTCAAAATGTTTAAATTCCAAAAATTCACCCACAAAGCAGACAAATAATGTTCTCAGTTTTATTAGCAGGCAATGTGACATAAAACCTATTTATTCAAGTCCTTATCAAGTCAAGCTCTTGGCGAAGGCAATGAGAGTTAAGCGCAACTAGTCACAACACAACTTATCACAGGATATTAAGCATACCCAACACTGCTTGCAAAGTCAGTGACAGAGGAATGATTCCACTTTGACTACTAACCTTTCCTCCAACGATGCTCCAAAAAAGTGCATCAGCAAACATGCAGAAGTAGGGGTTTTACCTTACCCCCCAGATTTGAAGTATACAGTTACAAGTCCTTAAATCAGATGCAGGCCTTCTGTACTGCAGAAAGCATGAATTATGGGTTTTTTTGAGTCCTTAAGGTATCTTACTGTAGAGGTGCGCTAATCAGCTACACACAAGACACAACCATAAGATGGATGTTCTACTGTATCTGCAATGGGAAGTGAATCTAATAGCCACTCTTAAATGACTGCAAGAAACACCTCTTGGGTTTTAAAATGGGAGCAAGAAAGCGTGTAACTTGTCTCAGACATAACATCTCTTAATAAATTTTCTTTATAAATTTTTCCAGCAATCCCTGCTATGAAACAAAATTATTTTGATGAAAGGACATAGACTGACCACAGCTCAAAGCTGGAAAGGAGCACTATTAGTTACACACCATGTACCACTAGTGATGCTCTTGTTTATATTAACAACGTATTTATCAAGTAATCGTGGTTTTCTCTATTTGTTAACCTTGTAAATATTCACCAAATAATTTGCACAAAATTTTCAAATAATGTATTCCTTGAAATGCCTGTGGTAATATTTGCCATTTATGTCGTATGTTTTTTCACCGAATTCACATGCCACTAACTTCTCTGCCCTCATCATCTGAACATATAAAACTCCACAGAAAAACAGTCATTAAGGCATTAAACAAATAATGAACTCATTTCTAACAAAATCTGTGACTTTTTACAGATCCTCACACAGTGCTTAAATTTTGAAATATAGCAATTAACAGATTTTCATTTGGACCTATTTCCTGAAAATGTTTCTACATCACTTATTTACTGTTCTGCTGTCACAAAAAGCAGTAACAGATTGCTAACTTTTCGGTTCCTCCCTCCATGTTTTTTTCTATAATTTGTGATGCAGAGAGACTGGCCAGCTGATAGAATGTTATCACACCAGAGATGATAGAAAAGAATGACAAGTAGTGTATTACCAAATAAATATTTACATTCTCACCATGTATCTGCATCAAATGTAAAATTTTATTAAAATACTATCAAAAGTACATACCACAAAAATGTTTACTGATGATCCGGCAGATCAAGCTTGCTCCCTCTTTTGCTCTGTCACAAAAGTTCAGCATTCTCAGGCTGTAGATTCATCTGTTCTATACAGGCAGTGAGCTGGAGATAGAGTGGAATCCATTTCCACTGTAGAAAGCAACAGTAAGATGCAGGGGGAAAAGGCACGAAGAATCACAGAATCTTGAGTTGGAAGAGACCCATAAGGATCATCAAGTCCAATTCCTGGTTCCACACAGGACCAGCCCAAAAATTAGACCATGTATCTGAGAATGTTGTTCAGACACTTCTTCAACTCTGGGAAGCTCAGTGCCATGACCACTGCCCTGGGTAGCCTGGTCCCTGCCCAACCACCCTCTGGTAAAGAACCTCTTCCTGATATCTGACCTGAACCTCCCCTGCAAGAGTGATGAGATAAAAAACACATACCAAAGAACTGCTGGAGAGATCTGTGGCTTCCAGGAACTAGTAAGCACCGTGAGCCTCTTTCCAGAACAGTTTCCTTCAAAAATCATAAATTTGATGCAAGACAATCTTCAGAAACACAATGGGGGATTTGGGCTCCCAACAAAGGGAAAGCCAGTCAAGGAGCACCTTTGGTTTAGGCTCAGTAAGTGTTGCTGATACTTGCACTAAAAACCCAAAACACTTCAGTGACAACCTTAAAGTGTAAAATAGATTACAAGTAAAACCAAGATATTTCTTTTCCTAGAAACATCTAGTCTGTGCCAGTCCAAAGGCATCAGCAACAAGCATGAAATGTGAATGTAATTTCCCTTGAGACTATGTGTTATTACAAAAGACAGAGGCTAGATTCTCAACAGCTAACTTCAGACCTGCTTAGACTGTTTCAGATCTCCTTAGATGATGTATTGCAGATGTAGAAAAGTATCTCCTATTCATTTTGTCACCTAATTCAGACCAGAGCATGATTCCAACTCATATTTGCAAGACTATCAAATGAAATTTTGGAGGGAAAAAAAATCAAAATCCTGTTCACCATAAAACAAAAACAGGGTAGTTCTTGGGAACTAGTCACACACAGCCAACTACTGTACAAGAAGTGACAGTATGACTGCACTGAAATCAACGTTTCTGCTACTGATCTTAAACAACTGAAGTTTCACCTTGCCTTTTTTCTGATCTCCTAGAACTGATGCCTGGCATCACAGTACTGGTCTGTTTAAGACAGCATTTCAGCATACAGGAGAAACCCATAGTTCATGCCCATTCACAGCAGACATGATTTGGATGCTGTAACAGAAGCCGGAGTATAGTTAGGTTATCATCTGAAACAGGTTTAACACAGAGCCTATAATCAGCAGGATTCTTGGGAAAACAAATAGCCTTGAAGGGATAATCGTTATTTGGAAGTCAAGTTATGTAAAACAAATTTCTCCCTGTGTTATTTCTTCAAGTTGTTTGATTGCACCTAGTATGTGAAAAGAGTGGAAATTATAGGATCTTCACCCTGAGTGGTTTAGGCTCTGTTGTTGTAAAAGCTACTTAAGTTTTAAAGGGTTTTCTTGCCTTTTTCTTTTAGTCTTTCTTCATGCAGGTAAAAGCTGATAGGAGTAAAGTAATGAGACACGATAAAGAAATTTGCAGCCAAGGAAACTCTGCCAATTTTCTAAAACAGATGCCAATGCTTTTGGCACCTTCTTGTAGTTGACTAAAAACTGAGTCCAAATTTATCATCAAAGAGCTAGCCAGGCATGCAGATTGCACACATATCTCCCTCAAAGGAAAAGCTTACAAACTTAGACAACTTCACAGTATCACTTTCCCTTAAAACACAGATCAAATAACCCTCCTTCCTCCCTCCCAGCACAGACAACACAGTATCTGCTACAGTATGTGAACAACTGCGTTTCTTCTCCTCTTCTATTATCCATGTATATTGTACATATAAAACAGGATGCATTAGAAGTATAATAAATCCACACCTACCAGCCTCTAGCTAGAATTTATCCCCAATATTCCAAATACACAAGCTGAATTAGAAGAGGGGAGCAGTAACAGAACAGAAAAATATTCCTTCTTTCATTCTGTCTTCAAGAATGCCAAAGTCTGGCACCATGTCCTTCAAGTAAAGTATTTCATAGCATGTACTCCTTCAATCAATTAATAGGATTGTACAGTGTAACCACAATAGCACTACTCCTAGCTAGACACAGTCTTCAAGTACTGCTGGACCAAACCCAATTTCCTATATGCCTAAGTTTTATTTATAAATAATATTCCTGCCAGTGCTTAAAAGAACAGAGAATGGGAAGCATGATTTTTTATTGTAAAAGCCCACCAGTCAATATATTTTGCACTTCTAGCTCATTCTCCTTTTTTTTTTTCCTCCAGTCATCAACATGGAAAAACTAAAAAGGGCTTCATCTTCCCACCTGGACATGGAAAGCCTGCTACATACCTAAAGCAAACCGACAAGGTTTTCTTAGAGTAGTTGAAGCATGGTAGATATTTCTTAAAGACAGCATTTTATTGTGAGTATAGATTTTCCTGTATACATAGGATATAGGAAATTAATAGTTAGAGCTCTAATTTTTTAATTTCCTGAGTTGAGAAAGCAAGTTTATCCGTGTCATGCTAGGATTTCTTTCAGAATCTTTGTATTGCATAATCATAACAGGTATCATAGTCGTAATGATATAACATGTATAGGCATAGTATGATGAAATGCATTAAAAAGGCAAATAGATGTATAACAATAACAGTGCAATTAGCATGCCCTTTGAATAGGCAAAATAATATATACAACGAGGCAGATTCTCCACTGGGGCAGATTGTTTTAACCCATAATTCAAACCTAAGAAGTCAGCTATACTTAAAGATGTTAACAGAGGAAGAAAGATGCACATTGTTTGGGGGATCCTGTTTTAGTTTTACTTTACTACGTATATACCTACTTGAGAATAAGAAGCCAAAATTCTCCTGTTTCATGTCTGCAAATTAAGCACACAGATATGGGATGCAGAGCATGTACATGTTTGTGTACAAATCACACACACACAGACTTTCCAAAGATCTGCTTGTGCTCTTATACAGTATATTTTTATAGGCATATAAAGTATTATTTATTTTTCATTATACTCATCATTCCAGGAAAACAGATTGTTGCCCAAGTCAATTAATTTTCAAATCCATTTTACAAGATGGAGATTATAATTTAAACAGATAAAAGAATGGGAATCTAAACTAGAAGAGGCAAAAAAAAATACATTTTGTCAGGTTTGCTCGAATGTTATTAACTCAGGAATTGAAGGTCATGCTTCTTGTCTTTTCTTTAAAGAGAAATAAATAGTTTTTTTCCCTAAATTTCTATTTCTGCATTCTCTTTGTCTGGTCCAAGATCACTTTTTAATTTCCCCTAATTTTCAGATAGATATACGCACATACACCCTAGCAGTGTCTTAATCCAAGATAGCTACTTTAATAAGTTACACGTTCTCAATATAATTCTTAATGCATCACACATGCAATAGTCTCTTAGGACTTAGGCTCTGCCCTCCACTATGCAGACAGCTTATTATTCAAAATATGCAATGAATCATTAATGATGTACACCCGCAGAGGGAAGATCAGAATTAAGCCCTTAGTCAGCGTGTAATATTTGCTCTCAAACTTAATCTATCTGAAGCAATGGTACTTTGCTCACCAATGCCAAAAAACAAATTGAAAAAGAATTTATATGGTCTGTAAGATTTCTTTCTGTGGCCTCTATACCATGTTCTTGAGACAGATATTATACTGAGTGACAGTCTATTTCTGCTTGTATATAGATTTAAAACTAGAGTTGTATGTGTTACTTACTGCACATATTTAGGAAATGGGTGCAGGTAGAGTCATTTAGAAAATAAGGGGCCTTTCTCAAACAATTTGCTATCCGCTTGCATAATATTTTTTTTTTAATCGAGATTAAGCAATGTCTTTCTGAAAGGACTATTTTAAAAGACAATATTAAAATACAGGACGGACTGAGTCAGCAGAGATCCATTTAGTTTCTTCTGCTGTCTTTACCTCTGTCAGTCATCCTAACTGCTAAGGTATTACCTTTTTTTGTTGTTGTTGACTGTATTACGAAGAAAGCACAATCCTTTACTTTGCATGCTTACATCTGATCCATATAGGCAAAAGAGCTATTTCTATTTCCTTGCCACACTTAAAGAGACTAGAATTAAGGAGTCCACTAGAAACGAAATAGCAGGGCACATCCAGTTTCCAATTACCTACAGACTTATGAAAAGCCACAGTTCTCATTTTATGACTCAAGGAATTACTTTTCTGTCACATAAGTTTATTTATTTTAATGGAAAGTAGATAGGAGTGTTTAGAAACTGTGACCAAAATCTGTTTCTAGAATTTTTTTTAGCCTGTTCCTACAGTAGTTTGCCACAGTTGTGCTGTGAACTGAAATAGTGATTTAGCGTGAAGTGAAATAGTGATAACTAAAAAAGTGATTGAAAAAAATCAGAAAATTTAACATTAAAAATGAAAAATGGTCTCAAAATGGTATCAAAAATGCTCGTTAATCTTTTTCCCCACAGAGACATTTTTGTTAATTACTAATCATATATTAAGGTACTCAAAGTCCCTTCTCAATGTGCTCATGTTTTCTTCAGGGCCAGACTCCAAATGACTAATGCAACAGTACAGTAGAGTTAGACGTATCCAACTCTCTACATGTTGTATTTGGACTGTCTACATTAAGAGCCCACAGGTCTGGAGGTAGCTCTTTGGCTTTCCCTCCAATAGCTGCTTATGAAAGGAAACAAATGATGAGAGCGCACCATCACTGTACCATCCACTTAGAAAGCCCAGTCCTGAAAACCAAGAGTGGAGGGTCCCCACCACCTGTACCCAGATGCCTAACATTTACTGCAGTACCAGATTTACCGTGTCATCTGAAATCCATGAAGAAAACTTTTTAACTCTAATGTGGTGTAAGAACTGCACATCTGCTCTGCACAACTGAGTGTGCATCTAGAGTTCTCAGTGTCTGCTGCAGGTACTTTGCCTGTGAATCTTTCAGTGACCTAAGACAGCAAAAGGAGAGAACATAAACTTCATATCCAAACATCCTGCACCTGAATCTCAAACCAAACTTTGATAACTTTCAGATCTAGACCCCAGCCGTGAAATACATTTATGTATGAGTTTTATTTATGTATGTTGAGACAGATAGGATGAGTGATTCAAATATTTGCAAAGCTCTTTGAAGGTGACTGCAAACAGTTCCCAGTATATACACCTCTCTCTTAACGTACATGTTTGCTTGTTCCACAGCAAATGATAATACTGAACAAAAGGGAGACGCCTGTGAGATCCACCACCTTCCAGAAACAGCTTTCTGGTAATACACAGCTTGATATCTGCTAGACGGATCCTGACCCATGCAGTCTTCATGCACAGGCACTACTGACAGATCAACAGATTTTATGCAGGGAGATACCTTGGATCCAAACTCCTAACTGAGTCTTCCTGGTGAGCCCTTCCTGAGCTTATTCATCTGCTACCAAGCATGAGACAGCTGACAGATTTTTAAATGTTGAACTCCTATGGGTCACATTACTTAATTATACAGTACATCCAGGGATATGCACATGGGTCTTTTATGGTAAATGATATGACTGTCTTAAAAACTCATTAATATGTCATTAACCAAGCAGACATTTACTAATTAAACAATTAGCCCCTCTCTTCTATTCCTTTGTTCCACTCAGAGATGCTCATTTACCACAGTCCCCTCTCAGGTTTTTTTTTCCTTTTAATTTCTTTTTCAGGAAAAACATCTATCTGTACAATATTTCCTTTTCTTTTGGCTCAGTTTAGTCAAATGGGAAACCAAAACAAATTCTACGTTCCCAGCTGGTGAAAAATAAACTTTATCTCATGGAATTCAAAGGAGTTATGATGATTTATCCCACCTGAGGATTTTGCTCAAGGCTTCTGAAATACACGTAATGTATTGAGTTCAAATGCTTGTCTACTGTCAGCACACTGGCTTTGCCTGTCCAAACCAATAGCAATTTCTACAAACTTACAGAAATGCACTCAACATCCATTCTGAGCTGCATAATTATTAAATGCAAACAAAACCTCCAACACCAATAAAGCAAGTATAAATATGCAAGGATCAAGGCCTGGAAGCAGATCATTCTGAATCACCATATGAAGTTAAACACCAAAGGAGCACGCTGTATTCCTGCCTTTGAAATTCAAAGGATTTTTAATAATTTCACTTGTGCTGTTTTCTGCTGATAAATGTAGCTTGATCGTTTTTGATGTGTTTTAACTGTGTTAAACTCTGATACAAAGAAGGATTATCAAGTATCTCAAACTGAAATGTAGTGAATTTCTTTTTGGAGAGAAAATCCCCACTTCTCCTTTATGATCAAAAGGCTAACAAAATCATATTTCTACTCAAATGGACATCATTATTACTGTATATACAGTTGTTCTACTGACACATAAGTATCTCATATATGTAGACTGAAAGAGAAAAAGCAAAAAGAGGTGATTCTCTCACTTTTTACATTACAAATATTTCAATTCCTATAGTTTTATTCATTCTTACTTATCAGGAAACAGTCTTCAAGAAGCTTTAGCTGATTTGCAGAAGATTACAAAAAAGTTCAAGCAGGCACTGGCAAAGGGAGGAAGATAAGTCTTTGAAACTACCCTTCCGGATACTGACACACTATGGAGCCAGCCCTTGTTGTGTTAATTTGCTCTGTTACATCAAATTCTTTTAGGTCTCGTAAAAGCACAATACTGAAAATATGATTATGCCTTAAAATGCCCTCACTTCCACCTCAAACACTGAGTGGGAACGTGGAAACAGCACAAAGCTGGTGGAGCCAGTCCTGTACTGGGAATACTCCCTTGTAGGATCATAAGGCGAGGCATAATTCTTTCTTCAGTACCTTCATTCACAGAATCACACTGAACAATGAAATTCAAGTGAATCCCAAGACCACTTCACCAGCCTACATGCAACAGAACTTTACATACCAAAAGTGGATAAAAATCTTTCCCTTGTTTTTTCACCTTCCATCTCACATGGAAGAATCTGTGTCAGCTGGAGGCTGGTGTGGTCCCATAGCACAAGTTACTAGGGATGATGAAGTATCTTCAGCACAGATAAGAATAGTTTACATCTCAGCATTCACCAGGACCTAAGAGCATAAAAAAAGAATACCAAACAGCTTTACTGTAATGGAAAATCTGGCCCAGAAGGCATTAGTACATGAAAGCCAGCATTTAACAAAAAACAAAATTTGCAAAAATTTTTGCTCTGTGTAGAACCATGAGACAAAAGTCTTCCATGTTCTCTGAGGACAAGCATAGCATGGGTAACAACAATAACAGTTTCCTACATGATATATCACTGGAATGCCTCTCCTTGAACTGAATGGGTAATAGATCTGGAAAAGTCAGGTCCTATCCTCCTTGGATGGAGTCCTAACTCCTGCCAGGTCATGCATTTGGGACCAGCAGCCCCTTGGAAAGCAAAGGTGACTCTGTTCTTGCTGGTTTAATTCTGTGTTCTATAAGCTGTTCTCAATTCAGTTACAAGCAACAGAAACCTCTGTTGCACATTCACTGTTGCTGACTAGAGGCTCACTCAGTATCAGGAGCGCTGAACAAGCAGTGAAATTGTGGCAGGCTTTCCTTCCCAACTACATGCATATATACCAAAATACCTATTGTTTAACTACAAAGCAGTAAGCATAGTCATACTACACAAAGTCTACGGTAGGCTAGTCTTCTCTCCTAAGCAATACCTATGTAGCAATAACTACGTGACAAAAGTTCTTTTGCAGCAACCAGAGAGTACAAAAAAAAAAAAAAAAAAAAAAAAAAAAAAAGCAGACCTACAGCCCACATAAAATTTGACTTACAAAGACAAAGCCTCTGACTTTCAGCATGCAGCTTCTTCCCCCTGAGGATTTCTTCCTAATGTGCCACACATTTAGAGGACAGAGCCAGTGTAGGAATGGAGGCACACTTCCACTCTGAAAGATATGCAAAACACAAATAACGTTCAATAGATTCTCAAGAGGCCTTTAGACTGAAGTGACTACTCTAGTGACTAATAGAACAAAGACAAAGTTCTGCATGCAAACACCAGTAACCATGTACTATTACAAAAGCCAGCCTAATTCCACAATCAGATAGCACTGAAGTGCCATGACAAAAATCCACACTTCGGATCTTCATTATTCTTCACTGCCACATAGACAAGAACACACAGGCAAGGAAGCTGCAACTCCACTTTTTAATACCTGTTGTTTAGAAGGACAAATTTCCAGAACTGGAAACATAGAGGAGTGAAGTGATATTTGCGTGAGAAAGATTTTCATAAAGGAAAAGATCAATCCCCCCTCCACTGACTGAAGAGAAAATTAATTACTGCAGTTGGCAGAGGATAAATGATTCCAATTTACAGAGTTGTGTAATTATAGCAGCTGCAGAGCCGAAGACTGGATGCTAACTTTGAACCTCCACCCCAACATGACATTTCTGCTTGCGTTTAGTTCTGCCACTTGTGAGCACGTTGAAAGTTCTCTCGCTGTGTCTTCATAATTATATGTTGGTTGAAAAATAATCATTGGCTCCATTGCATAGATGAAACCTTATCATCTGGTTAGCAAAAGGTATGTTGTATCATCTTTGAAGTGCTGAAATCCCCACAGTTGAAAATTTATTAGGGGAAAGTGATGTTATGGCAACACAATTAATTCTGCCATAACATGTAGAATTAACTACACTGTTAAGAAATAAAGATTCCAAGTTCAAAAGAAGAAAAATACTCTATGTCAAATCATGAAGTATAACCTTTGAATAAGGTCTAACAATACCTTCTAATAAAGAGCCATGTGAGTGAGACAACAAGGTGAAAAAAGGAAAACAAATGGTTAAGGAAAAGGGGAAATATCCTTAGGTTTTTTTTCTTTCTTTTTTTTCTCATGGGGGGTTGTCAGTTACGCTTTTATAGAGAATTCTGTTCTCTTTTTGAAGCCAAGAGGAAAGTTTTTAATCTCATCTTTAACTTTAATCCTTGAAAATATGTAAGAGATTTAGACGCGAACAGGGTAAATTTGGCAGAAGATCCTAGCTATGGAACTAAGGTAATTTCTTTCAACTACTGATTGCCAAGAGAGTTCAAAGCCTGCCACCTAAACTATCTATCAATTCCAGCTACAAGCTGCAATCTACTGATTTTTTACATTTCTTTCTATTGATCAAAAAATATTTAGAAAAGTCACTAGCTACAAATGAGTGAGACAGTGTGATTATTACACACAGGGATAAGGGCTAGAGTTGCTGTTACTTTTCCCAGAACAAATGAAGAATGAAAGGCATTTTCTCAAGCAATATAAACAATAGTGTCTGTGATGACTCTGTAGTTATTTTATGCAAGAAGAAAGGAGGTAGGACACATGAGCAGCTTCAGAAAGTCTTCGGAAACTAGTAACTGAGTCAAACTGCTTTTAGTACAGGGAGACTGCTTTGATTTTACCAAGCTATTTTACACCATCATATAGGTCATATAAGCCTCATATACAGAGGTGATGTATTTACATTCCATTAGTGAAGTGGAAGCCACAGTATGATTTTTCCCTGATGCTTTCTGTCTGTTTAAAGCATCAATAAGCATATGGAGGGAAAATGCTGAATTACCATACACTTATGTTAAGCTATTGTGGTTGAACGGAAGTCAAACCTCATGATATGCCCAAGACAACAGTTTTCTTCCAGTGGGCACTTCATACTGGGAGTAAAAAGCTGGTGTTCTTTTCCCAGAAGTTTACAATATAAATTGTAAGCTCATGAAAAGTTATATGTGGAAAAGTGGCACAAAATGACCCTGAGTAAAGCTACACATAAATCCTTAGAAAAGCTTAACATTGAGCCAAATAACTGAGATCTGCCTCTTTCAGTAGTGGTCAAGCTCTGATTTTAATTACTCCCATAGAAATCTATCAGCAAAACTAAACAAGTAGGTTCACCCTCTCTCTATTTACATCACCCTTATTTATTCCGCAAGTTAACCCTTTTTTCAATGCCATTGCATTAAGACAGCTGAAAACTTTCTTAAAAAAAACTGAGCCAAAATGACTAAAGACCTCAGATTTTGGTCCTATGCAACTACAGACCAAAAGATGAAGCACTTATATAATCAGATAGGCTTAGCCTTTTTACCCTTTGATCAATTCAACATGTGCCAAACCCATGCACAAGAATGAAAAATCTAATCCAGAACGAAATAACCATGTCATAAGAACGAAAAACTCATGCAAGAAGGCCCACATCTGTTCTGAGTCACATCAGACCCAGGACAAACTGAACCGCCATTGAACTCGATACACTTTACGTCAGTGCTAATAAGATTAGAACTTAACTTCCTCTCTGAATCAACGTACAGCATTAGCATAATTAAAAATCAATATGGAAGAAAAAAATGCGGGATTACTTAATGCAGTTAGAATCACCTGTCAAATACCATGAAGTTGTTTCTGTTTGAGCTACTTTGCACAAGATTCCATTGTATAGATGAAACCATTATTATTGTCAAACTTTTTAAAAACACCACAGGCAGGAACACAAACACTGATCTTGTGTATGAGATATGCTTGATGAAACCTTCTAAAAATCTGTAACAAGTATTTGATATATTTATTCATACCAGTAACACACTTAGTTTATAGATTAAACTTATGTAACTATATCCAAGTTGGAATATAGGAATCTGAATTCATCAAAAACTCATAGAGAATTCTGGAAGAATTTTGCCTCAGTAAGGTGTGCAAAATCTCTCAGAGAGGTTTAGGAGCTTGTTTTATCAATGTTCTGTCAGGAGTGCACCCGAATCCCTGCAAAGTCTCTTCACTTAGCTCTAGAACACTCCTCCTATAAACAGTTTTTCCCTTTGAGCAAGCGTGAAAATAGAGAACTTTTAAACAAAGCTCTTTTTTCTTTGCCTATAATTTTCTATTAGCCTTATTATTATTTAGGGCTTTTTTCCAAACATTCATCCCCACCCACTGGCAGCCTTCTGTAGCTGGATTTTGCTCACCTTCATAAAACTATGACGTGTTGCCATGGAAATTACTGCTGTGTCACAAATAAAAATTTATGCCTCTGTGGAAGGGAACAATATTCTAACCTAGGAAAGCGCAAATATCTAAAACTGGAAACTGACACAAAATAAAGCAGCTTTCTGTGACAACTCAGCTAATGCTGAATTTGGAATGAGAAAGAGCCTTGAATACACTTGTGATTTTTAGCTTTTGAAGAGTCCTTCTGTGCATGAAGAACATGTTGGATACCCAGAAGTTTTGTGGTTATAACCTTACCACCTCCTACTGAAAAAAAAATAGACATATTAACTTAGCTTAATTAAGAATTTAAATAGATACAAAGAACCCAGAAAATTACTGGAAGTTACTTCAAAAGACTTCTTCTATAGACTTTAGACAATTTTTACATTACCTTAATTAGGGTTCCATTCTGATCTTCTGCAAGGAGAATGGGGCTGTTTAATTATTTTTCTTCCTCTGTCCACTGTATACATATATATATATGCTATCTATGAATGATGCTGGAATCTGTTGTGGCCATATCTACAATGAGAACAAAAGTAATTTTGACTGTTGATCTACTCTGTTTTCTAATCCTCCAGACTAACATGAAATTCATCTGTGTGATCTCTTAAATCTCACTCGATGTGACTATTTCACTTGTGTAATTCTGTATACGCTTCTCTCTAATTTTCCATTTCTGCCTCGGATAGAGATCTTTAAAGTATAGTTATATGTTTTATTATTTTTCTTCACATCCCCTTCTGGATCTTTATGCTATAGTACTCATGAAATCTAGACAGAAAATTAGAAATGTATCATTTCAGATGGACAAAAAATCTATAAATATGTTTTTCAATAACATGTTACTCATATTGTTTTCCTGCAGGGATGCTTTTCAGTTGAAAGAAGCAGCTAAGTCTCATAAACAAGCATGTGCACCAGATAATAAAGGCTGCTGAGGGAATCTGAATCTACAAACAAGTGCTAGAGTTCAGGAGATCCCAAAGACATCACTCTGCCAAAGGAATACGGAGGTGTGGATTTCCCTAGTTTTCTTGCAGATCAGGCTTCTTAATTTTTTTGTCCTTCATCCAGAATGAGAAACGAATACGGTTAACACATAGTAAAGATACTCCACTTTTGTGAAACTGGAAAACACCATTCCTTCTTGCCTCTATCTTCCCAGCCCCATCCCATTATCATGAAATGTGACCTCAAGACATTACTGGTAATACACTTCACTGAGGGAAGTTTCTCCTCCCTTGTTTTCTTAACCTTCCTTGTTCTTCAATATAAAATATGGAAGAATGGAAAAAAGCCAGAAAGAAAAGGCAATTAGAAAGTCATAAAGACGTAGACTATGAAGAAAAATATATTCTATTACATATCTTAGAATAGCAAAGAGTCTTATATATTTTTCCATTTTGTCTCATTCCTTTTGCTTTTTCTATTGTCATTTTCCAAGTTAGAATCATTCAGATAACCAAGATTTGATTCACACAAATGTTTTCAGAAAGCTTAAGAGTAGCAGAAGCTTGCCTAAATAAATATTCAGGAAGGCATTCTCATCAGATATGGTCTTCCAGCCTAAGAGATTTAAAAAATATATATTATTAACACACTGTAGGAGATGAACAACTATATTCCTGAAAGTTTGCTAAGATTTAATTTTAAAAAGCTTTTCTAATTGACTATCCTTTACCCAATAAATAATAATAATAAAACAGACTGTAATCTGGGGGCCCAGCTGCTAAGACAAATAATGAAAACCAAGTGACAAATTCTATTTGTCAAGCAATCAATAAAGTTAAGGTTTGATGACACAAAGTCTAAACTAAATTAGAGTTCACTTAACCATCAATCTTAAAATAAACTGACTTCAAGAATCAGCTAGCCTGTGCTGCATGGAGTTGAAGGGTAAGATGCTGAAAGATAGCCAGCAAAGCAGGAATGCCAGCTGGAGAGGAAGAAGTGCCTTTTTGGCTTAAGTAGAAATGATGGTTAATATTCTTGGCAAAGAGAGGATGGAGAAGGATGGAGAAGAGGAAAATAATGCTGTAAAAATGACAGAATACACTGGAAAATTTATACAGAGCTGAAACGGCATTCATGAACTACAGAGTGAAAGAATAAGAAAATAAGGCAGCAATCTAAGAAATGAGATAGAGTATATAAATGTTTATACCTCAGTGAAGAGAATTCTCCCCTCATAACAAAGTTTTCTCTACGCACTAACATACAAAGGTTTTATCTGTCCTTCACAGAGTCATTATTGCAACAACTGCAACGTGTAGCACTTTCATTACTCTTATCTAAAAATAGACTCCCATCTTAAATTAGTTCATTTACTGCAGCACACCAGAACCTAAAATATGGAGTTAAATATTAAAGTTCACAATTATGTACATCTAATACAGTTGACTAATTCTTTCATTTTATTTTTTAAAAAAGTTATATTTATTGATCTGAGTTGGTTCATAGCACTCTTTCATGTTTCTTTGCTAAGCTTTCTTTGGTCAATGTGACAACTCTTTTGATAGGAACATGTGTAAAAGCACAGAACAGTTAAGGTGTTTCCTTATGTCCCACTACAATTTCTCCTGAAGAGTCCACATATTTATTTTTATTATTAATGTAAGTGGAACAGTTCAAATGAATGTTTTTTAGCCATTCTCCACAGACAAGTTCTAAGGAGACTAACAAAACAGCATCATTAATAATAAATAAATTACCCAAGGGTTTGGACGTTCTCTTGAAAAAGTCTAGAGGTCTGCAAACCAAAAAACTTCAAAACCAGCTGTGCAAGTATATCAGTATTCCTTAAAACAGATGAAAGTCTCCTCTCAGATGAGTATAATTCATTGGTGCCTTATAAAGCCTTTGCAAAGCCTCAGCACTCTAGAGTCAAAGCTCCCATGACCTGTCATCTGTTCAATTTCCTGGATCTTGGAGAAAGTTTAATTCAGACTAGGATATGACCTACATTTATTGATTATTACAAGCTTTTTGTGTTTAGTTAGGTAGAATGTACGATGCAGTCCACAGATTGACTCCAGACAATCTTCCTTTAACAACAGAAAAAGACTCAATTGATATTCAGTTTTGTTTTCTAACTTCTACCCATCAAAGGTTTGCTAGGCATTTCATAGGAGGTATGAAGGACATCATTGAGCTTGTGAAGGTGAACTGCAGTTTGTAGGCTATTACGTATTTTATGAGGCCAATTAAAGAGATACAAATCTCAGATTAGATGTAATTTTATATCTTAACTTGATTACAAATGTAATGATGTGCACATCCTCAAGATATTTGAACTCCAACATAATAGAGTGCTTTTTTTTAGTATGTTTGATTCACTTGATCACAGAAAGAGTAAATGCATCCAGTCCTCTATCTCACAAGGTTTCAAGGGCCAGAACAATAGCAATAAATCAATGTTAAAGTACTTCAGGATGAAAGTGAAAAGAACCTCCACACTTACAAAGAAAAGTGGCTAGGAAATACTGAGGGTGCATCTGAACTCCACTTCCACTGCTTTCCAAAGCATATGCATCTCAGCCCAAATGGCTCTCCTAGCATGGGTACCCTGAAGAAGACAGGGTCATACCACTATTCTTTTGATGTAGCAAATGAAATGCAGTAGTGCTGTTGATTACCTTCTGATTAGAAGCCCTGTGATCAGCAGGCTCCCCTGAGTCTTTTCCAAAAACAATCTCCACAGCTTGAAGGAGTTCAGAGACACATCTCCAGAGAGCACTCTCAACACCAAAACACAGACTGTTCTGGAATAATGAGTTTTGTCTGTCTTTCCTTTTGAAGCTATGAAACTAGACTGGTTGAAGTCCAGATCTATTGACTCAGAAAGACATGATAACTAGTCAGAGCTTCTGAGTGAGAGGTCATAAATTCTAGTCATTCTCTCAAGTACTGTTTAATGCAAAGGCAGTGCATGCAGCCTGTTCACAATACGCCTAATGGATTTTGTTTTTCCAGGTACCTAGATGATGGAAGAACTAATTTCTGAATCCCAAATGGTCTTAATTTATGGGACAGGCATACCTCATCAAAATGTTCCTAGTTCCAGGCAAGTACAGAGGATGACTACTAGCACACTTGGGACACCAGACCCTTGTGGAGGTTGAGTTTTGACATCTGCAGTCCTAGCCAACAGCTGAATAGGGATATTCTGGTACGTGGTTTGTGATTATAGACAGCTATGTCTTATTTGTGCTTCAAAAATTCATTACTGAACATAGCTTGAAGTATGTTCATATTCACTCTTAAGGTACGAGGATGGACACTAGCATATTCCAACCCTGTCTCATTCACAGTAAAAACGTTATGTCCCAAAGGGATTTCAGATCACATTGCTCCCACCAAATTTTGGAGCAAAGTTCTCCATTACTTTCAATGTGAATAGGAGCAGATACCCATTGTTCAGTATTCTAAGGTCTGCCCTTACGTTGTAATTTGTACAAAGAGGACATCATTCCAGAAATACAAACCTACAAGAAATCCATTGAAACATCTCCAGCCTTGATGTTACCACTTTCTACCACAAAATCTATCCTTGAAATAATCTGTTCTCATTCTCTTCTACAGGTTTTCATCCATTCCTCATCCACTGCTGCACAACAAACAGCCTTAAACTTTAGTGGGTTGTATGACTTTTATTTCCTCCCTATTCACTGAATTTCAACTCCCAAGTTCTCATGTTTTATACTTTTGCCACAAAGATGCTTCGAGTTATGACCGTGCCTGGAAGATTGGAAAATATGTACCCTTAGGCAATATTATATGCATATGAAGACCTCAACACTATTTAAATAACAGTTAAAACCACAACCTTCAAATACAAAGCCAGCTATTAAAATATTGCTGGAGGCGATGCGGCAAGGTTTATGCTAGTTTTATGCAAGATACGGGAACAGGAGAGAAGATTGTGTCATTTGAATGACTACACTGTAGTCCTCTCTATTTTCTAATTATCACCAATTTAATCAACTTGTTCTGTTTATATATTTTGCAATAACCTTTTGTCTTCCCTTTTATTCAGGGAGGAGGAGAGAAATTGAAATAGCATAGTCAGTTTAAAAATATGAGCTACACGGAAGACAGAGCAGCAACTAAGATACTGTGATTAATTTCATAGACTTCCAGTAGGAAGTATTTAGTTTATCGGCACATAGTAAATGAATATTAAAATACGCATACCCCAAGGCTACAAGTGAAACTAGATAACAGCTGTTGGTCTAAAATGTGGTTCCATAATGCAGAGATTGGAATAAGCTTGTAATTATGAATTAAAGCTAGAACAGTAAAAAAAAAAATTACAAACATTATGGAGATGCTCTTTAGCCCATGCCATTTAAAACCAGCTCTATTCATTTAAAAATGGAAGGGAAAGGGAAGGATTTGCTCTTATCAGGTTCAGAAAAAATACTTGAGCAAAATCAGCAAGAAGCAGTTTCTTATTTTAGCTCATGTTTTTAAAAAAAAGTATCTCAGTTTTAAGATCAACAAAACTTCATAGCAGAGAGTAAAAATGTTTTACCATTGTCTACTTTAATGACAGATTTAGCTTTGCATAGACAGTAAGTTTATCTACCTTAGACATGACATCACAGAGCTGGAAAAGCAGTAAAAATCCAAGTCAAATAATGTGCTTTATTGCAGTAAGTACACTGTTGGACAGTCTGTTACTCCTTTTAATCAGTGTGCTGTCATTATGTGCTAAACATGTAAGTCAACCCGAAGGACAGAACTACATCCAGCATCAAAAAACCCGTTTATCAAATCCATTTTTTCCTGAGATACACAGTGCAATGACTGTTTTAGGTTATGTCTCAACATTTTCAAATCTCTTACCCTACGAGCAGTCATTAGTAGTGCATTCAAAGCAGTGTTTCATGGAAGAAAAGAAAGAGGAGAGCATCTTACATAAAAAACATAATGTAGACCAGTCTAAAAGTTTTGGCTTTTTTTTTAATCAGTCAAAAGTTTTCCAGAAAAAGTCATTTTTTACTTTTTTTTGTTAGCTGGAAGTTACTAGCAGCTACAGATCCACAACTGTCACAACCAGAAGATGTAGAGATATGGAACACAACTTAAAAGTTTATTTGCAATACAGAGGGAAAAAAGAGGTGCATACATACTATCTAACCCCACTGTAAAAATTATAGGGTTTCTCTGCACACAGAATGGAGAAAAATAAATACCCCCCAGAAAAAAAATACAGACCGGCCTGACTACTACGAATCATCTGAGGACTTCTCTTCCTCTCTTGTTGCCTAAATCTGTCTCAGCTATGTGAGCAAACTGAAGTATGAAGTATGACATGGAACAGTGACACAAACCATAGCAATATATACTTGCATCATAGGTAGGAATCCTTGTCACAGCCTTTCCCACAAAGCTAGAGTAAGAAAATGGATCTTTTTCAATTGCATCTGCAGTCACTGAAGCATGGAGCAACTGTGCCCAAGCAGTTGTGGCGGCCTGAATCTAATTTAGTCCGCTTCTCAGCTCACATGCTTGACTGGCACACTCACACCTGTGCACTTGTGACTGAAGCATAACTATATCTTGAATATAGGATTGAGACAAACTTAGGCATTATAGGGAACAAAGATGACTCTAGGATGCTTTTTTTTTTTTTTTTTTTTTTTTTTTTTAAGACGACAATACAGTATCTGGTCTTATTTCATTCAAATTACCTTGTGTAAGTTAACTGACTTTTTGAAACTTTATTTAGGATACACTGCAGATATTAAGTTTAAAATCATAAGTAAGTGCAAGCACTAAATTTAAAAGGTAACACAATACTACTCCTAATGTGAAAACAAACTTTAACTTGAACAGGCAGAATTTCTCACCAACAATTCTATCCCACTTCATTATGGCTAGGATTTCCAGACA
Organism: Numida meleagris; assembly: GCF_002078875.1. Lineage (NCBI taxonomy): Eukaryota > Metazoa > Chordata > Aves > Galliformes > Numididae > Numida > Numida meleagris. The sequence goes on from NC_034410.1 coordinate 61,925,543, forward strand.
GCTACGGAGATGCCTTTTTTATTATTATTAATTTTTTTTAAGTCTATACATATAACTTTTCATGGCTTCTTCCTCTTTTCATACTTTTTTCTTCACTAGATGTGTATATTTCCAGATTAAAACAGGGGGAGTTCATACCAGCATAGTATCTTCCCTAAACATCAGTGACTTTCAAGAAATTCAGACATCCAGTGATTAGCACACTTGCAAAAAAAAAAAAGAATATGGGACAGCCTTTAGAAAATCCTTTAAACAGCTGTCATGAAAATGCTTAAGATATCCTGTCTTACATGATTATATTTCAAAAGTCCAGAGCCCAGATGAGTCACCACATCATAACTTTGCTTCATGTCATCACAAAGCCAAGGCTTCTTTATGATATCAGGAAATAGTGCTTGGAAGAACGACAGGAATTTTCAATCTTTCTCCTGTTGCATTATGCTCTTTATGATTTCCAGTAAGCACCTAATTTGCTGAGGACTGTTAAATTCAGTATCTCCTTTAGAGAAGAATTTTAGTGAGACTGAATGCATTTTTTAACCAATATTGATTATCACACAGCTAGTGTAAATGAATGAATTTCATATGAAGCAGACATTGTGCACCCACATGATATATATTGATAAGCAAAATCAATTAGCCACTCGTTCTTCAGAACAAGGAGGCTTACTCTATTGGATTGTTCTTTCCAAATGATTGTTTGATTAAGTTTTCTACAAAGAAAAGAAAATACAGTGACAGGAATTAAATTACAGAAATTTAGTAAATCTTTGCAAGTATTTTACAAAATACCATTCTTTACTTAATAAAGGGCAAGCAACATATTTTATGATTTCCCATTCATTCGACAAAGCTATGGTGTTTGTAATTGTGTATATAAAGCCATCAGTCTTGTAGAGCCGTCTTTAGCTGAGCGAGCCCCAAAGCATCCCGTCCATTCTGCTCAGATCTGATCAGCATCTTTATAGTTTACCAGCCTTGGGGTTCAATTTTGTTTTGGATGCTTTTATAAATGAGCACAATCACTGGTGAATCTGTTCTTCCAGATTGCAAAGAGAAAAATCGAGAGAAGAACTTTAGTAGATTACTGTGTCATTGAGGATAAAGTACAAGCACAAATGCACCTAAAGTAGTCTCGGAGATTATTTCATTGGGTGTACATTTTCAGTTTTATTTCAGTAAAATTAGATGATTGTCTTAGTTATTATTGTTTTTGAAGCAATATTCTGTCCCCAGGCAAGGTGCATGATCAATGCACTATCTAGCAAAATCAATTTGTTGCAAAGTACTATTTATTTAAAAAAAAAAAAAAAAAAAAGGAAAGTGGGGGGAGAAGAGGAGAGTAATGCATAGCAAATGTGAAAATGATTATAAGACTTTCTTCTAGTCAGGCTGAATTTTATCATTGAACCATGGAAGTTAAGGAAAAATATAACTGATTTTACAAACTGTACAAAACTAGTTTTATATGCATATTAAAACTCTAAGGTAGCCAGTCAAAAGCCTACAATGAGCTTTTCTTCTTTTATTTTTACTACAAGAGGTAAGTTTCTGACAAAAAATTAGTGGGTGATACGGTCCTCTTCTGCTATGCTGACCAACCACACAAGTGGTTTCATTTTTACATAAACAGTACACAGGAAAGAATACATATATTTTAATACAAAACAGGCTTTGGTTTCTTTCCTATAGCTATAAAAAAATCTGTTCTTCCTATACTTTGTTATTCAAGAGATCATCAATATCACCAAATATCTGATAGGTTAAGGGGAATGTGATTTTCTCAAACAGCAGGAAGGCTGCACTCTCATGACAGATAGGGTCAATTTTGTTTTCAGAAGCTATTGATGCTCGTGTTATCTCTGTCATGCCACCATATTAGAAACACAGTGGAAATCCATTATGTGCAATCTAAGTCAAAACATTTGCTGCTCTGAATAGTTACGGGAACATAAATTTCTAGTCAGTTGGAAATTGAGCATTCATTTGTTTAATGAGAAAAATTCTTCAGCAGAAATGGTTAATCAGAACTGATCAGAGTTACAGTCAGCTCTTCATTCTGAATCATTATCAAGGAGATTATAAAAGAATCTAGAAATATGTGGAACTATGATAATGGATGCTGAAACAAAATGCAGTTTTTAAAATTGTATTATGAATCTGTACTCAGACTAGTTTCAACCATCTATCGAGTTTGAAGTAACTAGAAATGTGACATACAGAAACATCTACTACTGATACACACAGGTGCGAATGCAACCCTTTCATCTTAAGACTTGAGCAGAGAGAGAGCTGCAATCAGGAGAAAGAAAACAGCTACCTTTGAGTGATGCTAAATCCAGATGTTTTTCCATTTCATAAGAAACAGTGCCCTCAGTACTGGATTTTGAGTTGGATACTTTCTCTTCCAGCAGATTAGTAGAAAAAGGATGATTTGGAACGCAGCAACAATCTCTAATGACACCAATCAAGTTATTATTGCTGTACAGTTAATTAACTCGCCCTTTATCTGGAAAAAGGAGGAGGACCACCCATGTTCTTATACAACAGTATGACCAGTTAATCTATCTGGCATTTGCTATTAATAATGCATGTTTTCAGGCAGCGGGGCTTAAAACCACATTTTGTGGTTTTAAGTTACTACAGGATAGGTAGAATTGCTGAAACGGATCATCTAGAAGCCATGACGATGTGAGATTTGAATAAGCCATTTTCAAAAGTTAAGATAGTAGGTATTATTCAGAGCTGCTTCATGAAGCAACTATGGGGTCAGAGCAGCTGTGGGAGAGAGAGACTCGGCAGCTGAGTTTAGGCAGCCTCATAGGGCTTAAGGCATCACCGACTTTAGTCCCATGTGTGATGCTGTTCAAAGCACTGAACAGCAAGGCAATGCTAGCTGGCAATGCCTATATCATACCTACCTACTCCCTGTGATTCTCCCTTCAGACCTCTCTAACTCTGAGCAGAACAGATGCAGCCTTGGTTGGGTGAACGAGTAGATAACACAACAAAGAAAACTTCAGGGAGGATGTACAGATCCCAAGTAAAGGTATATCCTGGCCTGCCTGTTCTTTTACGCTGCCTTCAATAGAAGGCTACTGTAGCAAGTTTTAATCTTTTCTTTTAAAAATATTATAATTGCTAAGGCAGAGTGGAGAATTCCAGCATCATCACTGTATTCACAAATAAGAACTTGATTTTCACTAAAATTCCAAATTCAACTACTGTGTTACCCCAGCCCCATGCTTAAGCATGAATTGCTTCATACGTACACATAGGCACAAAGGATGTACGTGAACGCTTCTACACAGGTACAGATGTGCACAAACATACACTTGTGGTCAGAGATGTAGAAATCTGAAAATTTCTTTTATTTAAGCAAGAATCTCTATTTCCTAGTTTTATTCAAGGGAAAACCTGAAAGATGATATTGAGGTTCAAACCATGAGATCACTCTAAGCCAACCTATTCTTTCTGTAATATTCCAAATTCCTTTACCAAACTCTACATAAGCATCTGCTTAGATATTACTGGGAGGACTTTTCTCCAACAATATAAGAAGGATTTAGATAGGCTGTGCAAAGTCACTCAGAATAATGTGCCAAAATGCAAATACAATACATGCCAAGTTACCTAGAAAAGGTTTGCAATTCTGCAAATAAATAGCCTGGTAAATTATGGGGAAATTCCTCCATGGACAGATAGTCTCTCAGTTCTCACATGAAGTTTCTTGCATTTTCCTCTGGATTGTGAGGTGGTAACAGTCACTGTTGAAAGGGAGATAGTGGGACAGATGTATCATTGGCGTGACGCAGCATGGAGATGCCTTATGTTCCTGACGCTGAGGTCACTCTGCAGACAAACCCACTCCATTCACCTGAGATCCCGTTTTAGAAGGGAACAGCTGTGACAGAGTTGAGGACCCTCAAAGACTGGAAAGCACAAGCTGCCAGGGAGGAGCCCCATCTGCATATGGCACAATACCGTACATAGAGGAGGAAAGAATTAATAGATCACAATCTGCTGTAGATGATGATATTATCCTGGCCTGACAGTTTTGGGTCAAGGACAGAGAAAAAAATCTAAATTAACACACAGCGAATGATAAAGAAAAAAATGCTAAGCAGAACTATTAGAGAAAGTGATTACAAAAAAAGGTTCTATTAGAACACCTGCAGTAAAGCCCTCAAATGTGCAACACGCATTTTCATCAGGGTAAGCACTGTGGAGAAGCTTAAGAGATTTCAGCATGAATATTTTCTCTCATTTCAATTCACCCGCATCACCTATCCAGTCAGGTTCTAATGTGAGTTTTATGTTTAAGTAGACTCCCATTATTGCAGCCAGAGATACAATCGAAACAGACAGCATTTTTATGAGTTTTATGTGCATTCGATGACAAGTTGTAATATTCATGTATTTCTTATGCCTGCTCTCAAAGTGGAACTCAACTTTAGCGTATTTCCACGATAAATTCTGAGAGGCCCAGTTTTGCCAGTTCTTAGCTGTATCTCATGTGTTACAACACTCAATATTTTTCTTAGGACTTCAGCAGCTGTAATCTGTATAATCAGAAACAGATTCCAATTAAAGAGCAAAACAAACAACATCAAATATACATATAATTTCTGGTGAGGAAGGAAACTGGGGGGAATATGCTTGGAAACAAGGAAAAAGGTTATGCTATTACCCCCCAAAATCAGAATGCAAATAAAACATTTAATACGTTACTAAAAATACTAAAGGTAACATGGCATAAAGGACAGTAAAATTAAGAAGCAGATACTACAGTAAAGCAACCATAATGGAGTTGTTCGGCTGTATTTAAACACACAAACGATTCAGAGAACTGAAGTGTGCTCCTTTTTGAATCAGCATATAAAAGCTTCTGATGTGACTCAGACCATCCACAGTTGGTCATGACCTGGCAACTGACATTTCTTTGAAATTTCACATTCAATTCCATGCATTGTGAACCATATAGGCAGTTGGATTTGCATACGCAAGTGCATATGGAGCTCACATAAAGCTATTTGGGATAAAATAAGAAGTAAATACATCAAAGAGATCATTTTAGCATCTTCAGGTTCCTGGAACTGCATCTCAGGTTTAATATATTTTCTCACTGAAGTGAAAAGCGAATATTAGAGCTGTTTCTCGTTTGTTCAGACCCACATCCAAGCTTCCCAAGTCTTCAGATGGGCTGCTGGGAACAGAGAAACCACTTACTTTACAATGGATGTGGTTTCCCTTCCCCAAACGATTCTTCCACAGACACACTCATATACGTAAGCAAGCATTTATTGTACCAGCTGGAAACTGTGACAAGCCTTGAGAGCGCTACTGCTATCACAGTACAAAGGACTTTCACTGAGTATACCCCTAGTGAGGCTGGACCTCCTCATGTATAATTCCTCTCTTAGCAAAACATTACACCAGCATGAAAAAAGCCCAACCAACAAAAAAAGGAAGGTTTACATCATCTCATGCCCTACTTTTAGTTCCCAGTTCTGAAATAAATGATCATTATATTATCTTTCTAAACCTCAGAAAGTAAAAGTAGCTTCAAGCAGATATTTAACCCTTTAAATCTTTCCTGCCCATTGCTCCCTGGGAGAAAAAAATAAAAACAATCATGAGAGAATATAAGGTTTCCAGACCAAGGATATAGCAGGTTAAAAAAAAAAGTATAGATTAAATTCTATGCTTTCATTACCACAAAGTATGAAGCTAAAGAAAAGTTTCAAAGAAACGCAGCAATACTTTGGCAGTCAGTTGAAAATACCTAAGATTTATAGCAACTGACTGAATCTTGCTAAGATATTTTCCTTCCCTTCAAAGATATTTTACATCCCTCAGAGCCCACACTGATTGATTTAGCCCCAACATCGTTGCCATACTTCCTCATTCCCATGCAGAAAGTAAAAAATCTGATGTACCAGCATACACTGTGTCATGAGCTAGAAGCCAGGAAGCAATACTTCCGCTAGTATCCTTTTTAATTGGATATGGTCATGCTAGCCAGACAGCAAGAAATCTGCTACAGATTACCACTTTACCTTCAGAGGAAAATGATTGCATTCTGCAGTCATTCACACCATTGTTTTTGTCTTTTTCAGCTTGGAATGTTGTGTCAAAGAATTTCAATCTAAGAACAGCATGTCAAGTGAATCCTAACAAGCACTAGGGGGGTAGAGAGGAGAGGAAAGACCCTCTTCCCTGTATCAAAGTGCTTTGTGCTCAGACTATTACAAAAATCTACGCATACTTCAGAGAGAAAGCACAACACAGCACATGTTTAAGGAGCTATTTCAAAGTCAGTCTAGTTGTAACGGTAGAGGAGAAGACAATGTGGGGATTCTGTTTGCAAACAAAAGCTGAATAACTACTACAAGACGTTTCTTTTCTGACGCTCAGAAAGTTATTTGTAAAAAACGTTACCTAGTCTTCAAAACCAACAAAAACATTTTAGCTCTCTGTGCTATAAGAAGTGTTTCCTGCAAGTCAGCCATAGAACACTGGCATTGGTCATAGCAATGGTTTATCTGAACCCATACTTAGTCCAGTGCAAGTCGCTAGTGGTTGTTCAGAGAAAAACTATTACAAATGGCAAAATTAGTCTGATACTTTCCCCAGTACATCCCTACATCTTCTAGTAACATACCGTGTTACAAACTCCCCTGAGCCAGAAGTTAAATACCTTTCATGATAGCAGGTCCTATTACTGTTACAGCTGCACCAGATGCAGAAGGCTCCTTAGACTCCTGATGGTCTGCAGCAAGTTCTGACAGACCCTAGATGTGCTGGCATCTCCTACTTACATGGTACAGACACATTGCTGATGTCAGTACAATCACCTCAGCAGAATATCGTGCAGGCACAGCAACTTGCTTGGATGCAAAAATCAAGACCACAATTTCTTTTTTTGTTTATATCCTAAATTTTTACTCCCGCTAGCAACAGCACATGTGATGGATGAAGTTTTTTAACTGTGTCATAATATGGTTAGGGGAAAATTTTGCTATGAATAGATCTCCTAATTTACTTACACAAAGGACTTACATATTGTGTTTAGCAACACAGGGTGTGAGGCCCCCGCAACACATCCTTCAATCTACCCTCAAAACTTAAGAGGTCAGCCCCTATGTGCAGGTATACAGTAGCTACACTAAGTGCTGCTCACAGACAGTGAAGGAAAAGAACAGTCAGTAACCATGTAGGGGGCCATTATGAGAGTAAAATGTAACCTCTTTACTCTAAATCAAAAAAATGCATCCAGACACCATTTTCCAACTTGGCAGACAATTTTGGAAATATATGAGAACACATTCACACTATAGAAATTTGCTTTAGCACTGCTCCTGTGTAACTACGGAACAATTTTGGTTCATAAAGAATGATTAAAGCACCAATTATTTTGACTAAACATGCATTTGAAACCCTCAGGCTGGCATGGACATTAAGCCATTAATTCATTATTTAGGTGTCAGCATGGAAAAATGTCACAAGCTTAAAGGTTTAACAAACACTTCCAAATATTAAAGCAAATGGTTACATTTGAAATTTCAGACTGTTACACAATTTTATTTATTAGATAGCGTAGATTACCTTTTGTACACACATTGCTTGCAATGTATCCCAGAACAATTTTGTGTTGAATAGAATCTAATCGTATTAAGCTTAAATTTAAATAAAGAAATAGAGAAAAGACCCCCTCAAGAGCTTCTGGAAAATCATTTACCAAAATCTTTGAGGCTCAGGTGAAACAAGTTGTGCTGTGGGATTTGAAAGATCTGCTGAAGTGTAAGCTATAAAATCACTTCATCTTGGATGCTTAGAAAGGTGGTTTGGGAAAGAAACTCTACTTTTTCAATGCCTCAGTGATATATGGCACTGACACTAATGGCTATAAAATCTTATTAGGGAGTGCTGTGAAACTCAAATATATGAGTTTCTTATGTGGAAAGATTTGAGTATTCACATTACAGTGGAAAAGAGGACATGTCCACGTTCATCTCCAGAAAGTGGATTGATTCTGGCAATCTATTCGGGTACATACAAATATCTTAGCTCTCCAGGACTGTGACAGAGACAAGCAAATAGCACAGCGCTCACTCCTAAAGCACTGGCAACACTTTCTGATGACTTGATACACAACTCAACTTTCACAGAAACTCAGCAGCATGACCTTTAAAAATAAGCAATGGCACTAACTAAGGTCTGGGGACTGCAAACTTCAGCAATGAAGTCAGTGAATCCTTCATGTGTCAGGTTAACTTTAGGATACCAGCTTCATGTTGACTATATAATGCTAGGCACTGGATGCCAATCAGCAGACTGAAGACTGCAGCAGAATTAAGTTTGCAATAGAATGAACAATCTCCTTCCCAAAATAGAGAAGGGCATGGGGCAAAACTCATTTGTGCCTCTGGCTGCCAGATCTGGTGTGCACTGACAGGTACCAGAATTCTACCCCAGCAAGGCTTTGGCTGCCTGTGGTCAGGGCCTGCTCTAATGTGTTGTAACCTTGCAACCTTTGGTCAGTCTGTGGAGAACATAGACAGGAGAAGCCTTCTTGGTGTTTCCCACGCTGGGTCTTGAGATCTGCATTCAAGTTCAGGGATTTACATGCCTTTTGGTCCTCACATTAGCTGTGTGCCTGGCCTATCCCTAGCCTTGCACCTTGCTGACCCAACCTGATGACTTATTTCCTGGTCAGTAGCATTTGCCTGATTATTGAACCATTGAATGGTCCTGGTGATCATCACTGTTCCCCACTGGCACTACTTGGTCAAGTACTGCAGTTTTGTGCAACTAATGCTTCAGTCTGCTTCAGTGGAAGCAAGAGCAACTCTTAGTGATCTCTCAAGGTGTTTTTCAGATTTTTGATGAAATTTTACTCTTCCTGTACTTCATCCTTGACAATAGTTGTTCATAAGTGTGCTACTAAAAAGCGACTAAGTATCACTGAAAAAAAAAATCACATAACAGTGTTAAAAGTTGGCCACAATCTTGTCAGGCCACAATACTAGCTGACCAGAGCCACACACAGCCTGTGGGCTATGGGTTGGACACGCTTGGTTTAGAGATAGACCTGGGTGCCAGGTTAACAGCTGGAGGAGCTCCCCAGTCCATGCAGCACAGCCCTTGCCAGGGGGTGCTGGTGAGCTCCCCACTGCACCCAGCCTTGGGGAGCAGGAGCAGCCCCATCAGGAGCCAGGGCAGGAGACACAGCTCTGGGGTGTGGTTTGGACATGCCTGCCATAAGCCATATTTAGAGAATGTACTCTTCAAGAGGCTAACTAGCTAAAGAGAGAAGAACTAAACAGATTAATCCTAGGTAGATTTAGGTAATAGATTTCCAAGGTGAAATCACCAGTCAGTTATCATAGCCTACTCCAGCCAGGAATCTGAATTACTGATGCATCTAGTGTACCCACATATACAAACATATACACAAATTTCCCAAATTAGTTTTCCAATCCAAACAATTCATTTGTTAAAGCCCAGAACAATTTTAGGAATTCTAGGGGACCCTTTCACACTTACTTTCCTTCCATCTCCCTAACAACAGGACTGCCTATTCAGTTTTCCACTACTATATTCACTATTGACATTTGTAGTATCTCTGCAACATCTACCATTCTGAATGACAGAGACCATTCGGTTTCTAGAACCATTATGCACAAACAATACATTAGAAAAGGATACTCAGATTTAAAACTGTCCTTATTGGAGAAGAGACATAGCACTAACACTTTACCCCATGCGAAAGTGCAAAGGTTCCAGCAGGCTTGGAAGAAACTCTGAAGCTTTTTCCCCCACTATTTCACAAAATATGTGTATATCCACTCTAATTATCTACAGTTGATAACAACGCACCATGGAAAACAGAGAAAACTTCAGAAGCTCAAGGGAAGTATCTTCACAGCATTGGTGATGCTCCACTTGGAGTCCAGTTCTGGGTTTCCCAGTGCAAGAGAAATATGGAGCTACTGGAGTGCATCCAAAAAGGCTCATGAAGATGATTAAGGGACTGTAGCATCTCTCTTATGAGGAAAGGCTGAGAAAAGCTGGCTCTGGGGAAATCTTATCAATGTATATGGATACTTGAAGGGGGAGCACAGAGAAGACGGAGCCAGGATCTTTTCAGTAATGCTCTGTTCTAGTACAAGAGGCCACAGCACACACTGAAACATAGGAGGTTCCGTCTGAATATCAGCTTTTTTTTCTCCACTGCAAGGACAACTGAGCACTGGCACAGGTTTCCTAGAAACGTTGCAGATTCTCTATCACAGATGACATTCAAAAGGTACCCAGGCATGGTCCTGAGCAACCAGCTCAGTGTACCTTCTTGAGAAGCAACATGGAACCAGATACCTTCACAGGCCCCTTACAACCTCAACCTTTCTGTGATTGAATGAATTAGATATAGCCATATTCAAAGTATTAAAGAAAGATCCCACTCATCTATCTACATGAGACAGATGTTCCTTTCCATTTTTGTCAACAAGGGAGCATCCTTCCTCTAGATGAGCTGCACATGTGTTCATTTTTTAATATGTGCAAGTATCTTCCACAAGAAATTTATCTGGAGTGTATCTTGTCCATGCCATTGTATTGCAACTCCTGGTACTAATAAGTGCTATATTCTTCAGTATGTAATCTTCTCAAGTAGCATGTACAATCACTTTTTAGATTAAAATAAAAAATTAGCTTTCTGTAAAAATAGATGCTGTGTGCAGCTTACAAAAACAGACAAGGAAAAAAACAATAACATTTTTTAATGTCATCTCCAAGGCAGAGTAGATACTGTCCAAAACTGTGTTAAAAACTTAAAAAGCAGAAAAAAGCAAAAGCCAGAGAAATGCAAGATCTTATATCAGTTAGAGAAACAATTTAAAAATATTTAAACAGATACATGCTTTTCCATTTCAACATAGAAAATGAGAAATTATACTACATACCACAGGCTCATGGTTACAGAAGATGTTCATGGACTTTCAGCTGTTTTTTAGTATAGTGAATATCACAGAATCACAGGGGTTGGAAAATACCTCTGGAGATCACCTAATCTGCCACCTCTGGCTAGAGCACGTTCCCTACAGTAGGTTATACGGCAAAGTGTCCAGACAGGTCTTGAATATCTCCAGAGTGGAAGACTCCACAACCTCTCTGGGCAGCCTGTACCAGTGCAGTCACCCTCACAGTGAAGTTCTTACTCATGTTCATATGGAAATTCCTGTGTTCCAGTCTGTGCCCATTACGCATTATCCTATTGCTGAGCAGCACAGAAATGAGCCTGGCCCCATCCACTTGACTCTGCCCATAAGACATTTATTCATAAGCACTTATAAGATTCCCCCTCAGTCACTAGAATTCCCACCAGAGACATCACTCAAGCTTTGAATCATATCTGATAGGAATGGATAGGAATGCATTCATGCTTATGTGAGAAAGCTATTTTTCATTTTTAAACATTTAGAGGATATTACATGAAGCACGTATGACTTGTGCACTTACAGCTTAGAGGGCCAACTGTATCCTGGGCTGCATCAAAAGAGAGGTGGCCAGCAGGAGAAGATGATGATTGTCCCCTTTAGTATGCTCTTGTGAGGCCCTCCCTGGAGTACTGCAACCAGGTATTGGGACCCCAGCACAAGAGTACCCAGCACCTCCATGTTCAACTGACGATCAGAGGGATCATCTTCTATGATGAAAGAGCTCCTCTTCTATGAAGAAAGGCTGAGGGAGCTGGGCTTGTTAAGCCGATAGAAGAGAAGGTTCTGGGGAAGCCTCACTGCAGCCTTTCAGTATTTAAAGGAAGCTTACAAAAGGAGGGAGAGACCAAGTTTTTATACATTTTTATAGTGCTAAGACAAGGCAGGGGAAACAGTCTTAAACAAAAAAGGAGGAGATTCTGTTAACATGTTAGGAAGGAACTCTTTACTCAGAGGGTGGGAAGGCCCTGGCACAGGCTGCCCAGAGAAACTGGGCACCTCCCTGGAGGTGTTCAAGGCCAGGTTGGATGGGGCCCTGGGCAGCCTGAGCTGGTGGGTGGCCCTTCCAACCCAAGCCATTCTATGATTTTATGATATGATGTACCACACAGAAAGTACCTGTCACCCCAGAAAATGAGTTGGCAATTCTGAATATGTTTTGCCTTAAACTCTTAAGATACTAAGCACCTTAGATTACTCACATATTGGAATAATGGAAAAACATTTTACAGAAATATTTACATTCATCTATTTGGGCCAGAATACTGTTGGAAGCACTGTTTATTTTGCATTGTTTATCAGAAGCAAATAACAGGGATCTCTTCTGTTAAGAAAATCATGCCCTCTTGTCTCAAGTAATTGTCTTATGCTTTTGTTCACTGATCTATCAAGAAGTTTATTTTCCCCACCGCTCCAAAACTAAATTGCCTTAGTTAGAGATCATCCAAAACCCATCACAACGCATTTATAAGTCTCTCTTCATCTGACAACATTTCTATTGAGCTTCATTTTCTCTTTTCTATACCTAATATTTTCATAAATTGTCATGGATTTCCATAGATCCACGCAGAAAAATTTGTTTCCTCACTGGGCAAGATTATCAAGAAACCATACTGTTTAATACCTAAAAGAAGGGAAAATAATATTTTTAGGATAATTTACTTCTTTCTTGCTACATTCTCAACTCAAATATAAACTTAAAACTTGACATAGACAACATTAGATACTTAAGTTTCTTTAGATGGGCAATTTTAATGAAGACAGTGGAACTGTACATATAATTGTTGGTTTTACAAAATACTTCTCAGCATATGTAAGCAGCAGGAATACTAACTGGATCTTCTGGTCCTGTTAGTAAAAAAAAATCTCAAGACACACATAATCACTCCATACTCACAAGCAGCAAGTGTTATCAATTTCAGCATGGTTCACATGAATTAGCAGTGCTAAGATGCCAAGTATGTAGTACTTGATACTTCTATGAATTCCAGACATTCCTTTCTTGTGAACTGACATTGAAAACCACGGGTTCCTGTTTGCTGTTACACATACAGGATTTGTCTTTCTTTAATGCAAAAAAAAAAGTAAACCCAATTTACACATATTAGTCAGCAGTTAAAGTGGCAACAGATCTGCATAAAAGTTTATAAAATAACAACCACTGCTAAAGACAACAGCAAATAATCAAAACCAGCTTTGTATACTGAGTTCTTCCCTTAAAACTAATTGCCTTCTAATGCTTCCGTCAGCCTTATAAATCCAAAATTTTGTATCTAGCTTTCCCTTCTTCCTTCTGAAGAACTGAGAAGTTTCAAGATTCTTAATGTGCTTGCTAAAGAAATGTAATAACAAGGCTTTATTTGAATGTCTGCCACAGCAATCTTAATTCTAAAAGTAACTGTTGGGGACTTGCTACTGAATTACAGTGCAGAAGTTTCTTACAGAAAAAGAAATCTGTGAGATCATTTTCAAGGTTCAAGACAGGATATCTCACACTTATCAATTGTGTTTCACAGGATCTCACATATGGCACTATGATTTCCTCTATTAACTGCTATTACAGTACCCAAATTAAACAGCAGTGAGAGGTAAGAAGTGGAAAATTTTTGAAGGACACCTGTCATTCTTACATGTGACATTTTCTCAGTGGTCTCATCCCCTATGAACTCCAAAATCAGATAAAACTATCCAGAAAATAAGATATCGACGAGCTTCCTCAGCATTAACAGAGACATGCAGATCTATAGGTGTGGCTCTAGGATATGGAACAAAAATTAAAGAACTGTGTGTAAAGGAGCCGATACAACTTGGTCTCATAGGACTCTGTGCTCTAAGATTCAGATTTTCTAGTGCCTAACAAGGTGTGACTTCTAGCTGAAGTTTTTTTTTTTCCCCTAACAGTCAAGGCATTGGTAATGACTCTCTTCTGCACAGATCCTCACTTATAGTGATAAACATGCTCCCATCAAAAACTCACTTCATTAGGGGCATCAAGTTTTTTCCTCTATCCAGATGCCAGGTAGAAATGTGCAGAAAGTTATCACCTTTGATGCCTCCAAATCATACAGGTTTTTTTTCATCAAATAATACAGCCAAAATTAAGCAGCTAGAACACTGAAACTGAGGAACATGTGGGTCACTCCCAAAGTAATGCCTCCTATTTATTTCCATGGAAACTACAATAGATACAAAGACCACAATAACACTACTTGATAGAGCAAATTCTCAGCTACAAAGCACTTTTTTAAAACAGTCACCACCATTCACTATGCATTTTCACCAACAATGAACAGGAACCTGCATGTCATGCTCATACCAATCTGCATCAACAGAATTGACCCACTTTCACTACTGCTGAAACACATCACCCACCACCTCACTGTACTCACATCCAACTGTTTGTTCTCTGTAAGCATTCATCAAGTGTTGATTAATGTCAGTGGGTGCAATTTTTTCCAAGTGGAGGAATTCAGTGACACACCTTTGCTTCATACAAACTTCCATGTCAGACACCATTCTGTCAGATTGCCCCTCTGCTGCTATCTGTCACACAGCAAAAAAATGGAATGGGATATTGGTGGGAAGATTCAGCCTATACTGCCATACCACCAACATCTGCCTCTGACATTGAGGTCCAACATAATAAAATAGGAGGCATTACTTTCAGAATAACTCTCACACATAGATATTTGCAAAGAAAAGGAAATAAAGTCACATTTCTATGAAGCCATGTTAAATTATAATATTCGAAGGTTATGCTGTTTTCTTCTATTAAGAAATCTCAGATTGATGACATAACAAAGAACTCAATACGGGCTTCTTGTTATGCATGGATGGGCAGCAGCCTTGCTGAGAGGAGTCTTGACTGACAAGATGAAAATGCGTCATCTGTGTTCCACTGTGGCAATGTAGGCAAATCTCATACTCAGTCACATCTGCAGGGGCACTGCTAGCAGAGACGTCATCATTCCACTCTGATCAGCACTTGACAGTTTACACACAGAGAACTGTGTCTACTTACAGTCCCCAGGATTCAAAAAATGAGGCTGACAGACTGGAAAGATCCAAAGGAGGGCCACAACAGTGATCAGAGAGCTGATGAACCTTTCCCAGGATCAAAGTCTAGAGGAGACAGGTGTTTTCATCCTGGAGAAGAGCAGGCTTGGGGGGGAGGGAACAGACTTCATTACAGTTTTCCTGTACTTAAAGAATGGCTGCAAAGAGGATAGAGGTTCTATCTCCAAAGGTAGCTACATGGAGAAGACATGAGACAGTGGATAAAAAAGACACCTGGGAGAAATTCCATCTTTATACCAGATTTTATTATTTTATTTCTTTTTGACAGCAAGAACAAACTGGAACAACTTCACCAGGGACACAGTAGAATCTATACCACTGGAGGTTTTCAAGCCACAACTGGAAGAGGAAATGGTAATATTTAGGCCTCATTTTCCAATGAAAAGTTGGACCTGATGATCTTTCAGGATGGCTCTGTGATCTTAGGATCCAGACCTGAGGCCAGATGAAAACACTGGAACATAATTAAATTCTAGATCTGATGATGGGCCTAAGGACCATCTCCTTCAGTGCATGTCTCACAAACTCACTTGTTAAGCTGCATTTCACAGTCCTCAGTGCAAGTCCAGGCTGACAGAGCACAGATAAGAGAAGAGCCACTGCAGCACGACATTACTAGACCTGCAAACCTTGAAAAAACTGCCTCAGTTAGCAGGTCAGCCAAGGGTCTGGAGTTACTTAAACAAGACTTCAGGGTTGTCTCTGTTAGGTCAAGAGTCTCAGAAACCTCTGGAATTAGCCATGCTGGAAAGGTGCATAGGTGGTTAAAAATTCTTAGTCCTCTTCCTCACAGGTCAGATTTGCTGTTCAACTCTACAGAGGAAAACTCTCCCTGGGTATCTTTTGCTGGTGATGAGTGGTCTGGAGCAATGTTTACTTTATTTATCTAATTTAGATGAGAATCAGTCCTAAGGCCCTCAGCACACTGCTAATTCCTTTCCCATGAGAAGAAAAATATTTCTTTTGTTATTTCTAACAGCTTTCAAACAATGTGAGGGTCTTTCTGGCTGCAAGGTAATTACAGAGCTGCTGCTCACCTAAATCCTCTATTTGCACAGAACAGTTTTAGTACACACTATATCCTTGTCTTCCTTTAAGTGTTTCTGTAATTAAAGGCAATGTTGCCAAAAAGATGTTGCAAGCTGAATAGAAAAATATTTATTTGCATGAGTAAGCTGGCTAATTACTTGGGCACCGTCACAAAAATATACTTTCCGTAAGTTATATTTAGGCATAGAAAAAGTAACCATAAAGCCAAGCACAGAGAGGAAGAGAGTTAGTGTTAAAATACAGCCATTAACTTAAACGTGAGACAATTCTACTTTTTTTGGAAATAAAAAGGAGACTCGTTGCAAACACGCATCCCTGCACATGCATGGACAGTTATTGCAAAATTGCAATTCAGCTGATGAAAGCATGCTCATGCACAGATACACTGCTTGGAAAAAAAATCAAATAAACAGATTCAGACTGTGCTGTTAAGCCACTTACCAGCCCCAACAAGAACTCCAGGTGCTACTAAGCTCTGCAGCTTCCACTGTATCACTTCAGAGATGTGGGGAACTCTAATTTCCTACAAGCAAACAACTGTGCAGGCTGGTGTTAACAGAATAGTCATACAGCTTCATCTACTTCTATCACATCTACTTATGAATTATTCAAATAGGTTCTGATTTTAAGAAATACAATCTGGGACAGTAGAAGCAGAGAGAGAAGACAGGCAGACGGGCTTCTGTTCTAACTGGAACAGCACTAATATATTTTCCCTTATGAGGAAAGATACAGGTAACTTTTACACATTCTAATTCTAAAACATAAAAGAAATCTGAAAACTTTAGCTCTGCTTATACAAGCCAGAAGTTATACTGCTTCCTTGATATTCAATTAAGTTTCTGTGTACAAATTCTGAAGAGACATTTCATCCTACCACCTGGTTTCCAGAATCTTCAGCCCCCACTGGGTTTGCTAAGTGAGTTCTTCCTGTTCATTCAAATGTTTTGGGTACTAATTGACAATGAATTTCCCTTCCACTTCTTTACATTGTGTCCACCTGGTGGTCCTTCATTTAGTCCATTCCAACTCAGTTCTGTTTGCCAGGTACTAAATGCCCTTGAGCTACGTTACATCACCCACAACTGCAAATAGTTTGCAGTGATGACTCCTGGCCCAACTTTAATAAGAATGCTGTAGAAAGGACTGGTCATTCTGTTTTGGATTTTAGTGTTTGGGTTACTCATGTTTCCATAAAACTGTGCATGGGAAACAAAACAATTTCTGAATTAGATTTGAAGCCTTAATACATGAAGTTCATCTTCACCGAGATGATTCCTGCTACACCTGAACTCAGCTGCAACACAGCTCAAATCCTTCAAATAACAAATATTTACTTTGAAGAAGGATTGCCTCTGTTATAAACAGAATTATGCAAAGAATTATGCAACTGAGTGCAGCCATGCTTCTTTCACCTTTCTATACTAACAGCTCTGAGCAACTGAGAAAATAGAGAAGGCAAAGCTAGACAAGTTTAGTTCGACATAACTGAAGAAAATAAGCCCCTTTTGAGTAGATGTGGATGACTCTCAGCCACATTTCATGTCAAGGATTGACAAGCACGTGCAATTCATCCACACAATAAGCCAAAAGAATAATGCCCAGCTAACATTGTAAGGTTGCATAAATGAAACATAGGCAAAATTTTTATGAATATCTTGAGCTTTTCAGAAACAAAAATGGTTCTAGGAGATGATCTCAGATAATAGCAGTGGTATGCTTATACATAAGTACTTTAGCTGCTAGATGATATAGTGAAAATTCTTAAGTGAAATGTGTCCATCAATCTTTTTTGAAAGGAAAGAAATCATGCTACTAACTTTGAAAAAAACATACATCAGATATTTGTTTCGTAGGAAGAATAGCGCACGATTTTTCAGATGTTAGAAAACTTTAACAGGACTAATCTTATTGTTAAGAACAGGATTTTTACTGTGAAGTGATGAGGAAAAAGAGAACAGGGAATAGAGATGACAGTTTGGGCAGTACCTTGCTGAAAGACAATGAAAGGTTTAAGCCTGTGATCAAGTCAGTATTGTTTGTTCCAAATAAAGTAGCACATCAAGAAGGTTTAGTGCTCTACCTGTCAGATATCTGTACAGACTCTTTTAGCCAGTACTTATGATTTTGTCTTACAAACATCACATACAGTTTGCTAATGCTATATATCAAAAGAAAAACAAATACAGAAACTTGGTTCCCCTTAGACCGTTATCTGTATTAAATAATGGTCAAATGCACCGGTGACTTAATTCCATCAAGTTCAGAGTCATGCCAGGAAACATTTTGGCCCTAAGCATTTAATGAGCCTGTTACTTGAAAGATCAGGGGCCAGATCCTCCTTTGATATACACTGGTATAATTTCATTGGTTTCCATGGAACTATGCCAGTTCACAACAGCTGAAGATCTAGACTTAAGTAAATTTACTTTTTACCTCAACAAGTGTATGTAGCACATATCCTCATGTATGTTCAGCTTGTCCAATATTTCTGCAAAGATCAAGCTAGACTATGAGTCTTTCCTGTCTAAAGAAGCTCAAGCCATATTTTCTTCAGTTCTTACATATCAGTTTAAAAATACTGGATTTCCTTTTTCCTCTCCCAAGCTTTCAAGCGAGGATTCTGCCAAATTCACACTCTTAAGTCATATTTAGTCTGGCTCTTGCAATCACACAGTCACATTCATGAAGAATGACTTCATGTTAATTCTCAAATACGTAAAAGTCATAACACTTTTTTTTAAAACGATCTACTTATACAAATCTTTGCCTTCTTTCTTTAGTAGAATACCATTCTATCTCATGCTGTAAGGAAAAACTAAAGATGTGCAAAGAGTGCTCTCATTCTCTAATAAACTTTATCACACTGCATCTAATGACATTTAAAATCAATCTGCTTCTTCTTCCTGTTACTAAGAACAGTTCAAATTTAAGTATGTTTACCAACTTTTCCTCATTGTTATGAGCACTTCCAGTTATTTTTCCTACAACTTACTCCAATCAAAGGCTTTAAATTAATGCTTTTGAGTACAGTAAACATCGTTCATACTTTCTTCCATACAACCTGCCTGATTTAATAAAAATACGATATCTCTGACCCTTCTGAATATTCTGGAAAGCAATGGGCTGGACAATCCACTGAGGTAAATTAGTTCCAATAAAGGTGATGTACACCTCCAAGGATATAACCCCTTAGAAAGAATTAAAATCATCCCTTCAGTAAGGGAATAACATCGTGTTAGTAAAGTCTTTGATTGCTTTAACAGGGCTGGAGTTATAACTAGCTCAAATACCAGATTTCTGCTTTGCAGTGAACTCCGTACACACCACAAGGCAGTTTCAAGATAACATATATAGAAAATCACCACATTCAAGTTCCTTAGGAAAAATTTAGAAAGTTCTCAACAGCTGAGAGAAAATACACTGATTTAACATAACCAAACTTAAAGGATTCACCATCTGGACAGGCTATAAAGTTCTAGGCATGATATATTGTATTGGTCAATTGAGAATATCTCATATAATCATTTTAATCACTCCAAAATATGTTGATGGAAATTCCGGATAACTGAAGACCATATGACAATTCTTAATTGAAGATTTACCTGATATGTAAAAGGAAGTATGCAAACAGTGCATTTATGTAATAGGAATGGTTAGCAATATAGCATTAGAGCACTCTAGGGCGTGTTTTATTGGTTCATTAAATCTTGCCTCAGGTGTGTTCTACCACTCGAGGCAAGTATTAATGGACCAATAAAAAAAGACCCTGGGGTGCCTTAATGCCATAATACTATGACTGTCTACATTTAAATTAATTTTTAAAATAGCTTTTAAAAATAATTTTCCTTGGTATTTAATACATCCTTCTACCATTTAGAAGTCTGTAGTAGGAAGATAGGAAATGAGTAGAAAACAAAGACAGAAAAGCCTGATGTATAATGAAAATACATACTTTCTTAACAGTAAAAGCATTAACCTCTTCTACCTCAAACATTTCCATTTTTTTTCCATACTTTCTCTTGCTTTCCAGTTTACCCTCATATGCTAAAACCTCTGTGAAAGACAGTTATGGAGATGTTTTGTCCTTATTTGAATGTATTAGAATCAAGTTGTTTTTCAAAGCAGTTTGATTTCAGCAAGGTTCAAGCCTGGCCTTACCTCACTTAACACCTTTTAAGCGAGTCAAGAATCTCCAGACTGACAAGCTGATCATATATTGAAAAAAAAATAAAAAATGCAAGACCAGTTCCAGCCAGCAGGAGATGCAGAACCAGAAAGCATAGATTATAGAGATGGTCTGTTTGGAGAAGAAAGGAAGAAAAGTGGTATAGGCTGAAAGAGCTGGGGCTGTTCAGCGTGGAGAAGACTTCAAGGTGACCTGATAGCAGACTTTCAATATCTATATGGGAGCTACAGGAAAGAAGGGGACAGACTCTTCAGCAGAGTCTGTTGTGATGAAAAAAGGGGAAATAGTTTCCAGCTTGAAGATGGTAGATTTATGCAGGATATAAGGAAAAAAGCCTCTTACAGTGAAGGTGGTGAGGCACTGGAACTGGTTACTCAGATGTGGTAGACGCACTGTCCCTGGAGACTTCCAAGGCAAGACTGGGTCAGGCCCTGGGCAACCTGATCTAGCTGCGATGCCCGTTTATTGCAGGGGAGGTGGACTAGATGGCCTTTAAAGGTCCCTTCCAACTCTAAGGATTCTTTGATTTTATGATTCTATAGCCAGCTTAAATTATGAAATATTGTTTCACAACTTCCGTGAAAGTTGGCATCTGTTTTCCCCCCATTCAGAAAAACAATTGAAGTCTCAAGAGTTTTTCTTCAGGTGCACCTGGGATTTTGGCAGTACACTTGTACCAGTCAGTAGACAAAGCCACACTACAGAAAACAAAGCAAGTAAGAGTGGCCAACCTACAGATGATAAACTGGAAATACAAGACATGAAGAAAACCATCATTTTTGAAGTATACATGCCTTTTTGATTAGAGCAAAGTGATGACATCATATACAGTTGCCTTGTGGCCTTCCTCCTAGAAAATAGTTTGTATGAAAGACAAAGCTCCATTTCACCTTTAAAATTGTAATTTACAGTGCTGTGAGGTTACAGAGTTGACAGTAGTGATCAGTTACAGAAGACCTTGTTGAGAATAAAAATAAATTGTATGGTTTCAGCTAGAGTAAAACTTCTCGGGAAGCCAATTACATGCCTGCCAAACTCTGCTCACAGTGGAAGTTTATACTGCTTCCTTTCAACAGTTTTCTATGGGGTTTCTTTAGTCAGTTTAAATGGCATGCATGCGCCTCACTCAGAGCATTGCTCTGTATCCTGAGATAACACTTACATGCACAATGATTGCTGACAGGATAAACTGCTTCCAAAATTAGTTTGACAGCATTTAAGTTTTAATGTGAGTGTGGCCAGTT
This sequence comes from Numida meleagris, assembly GCF_002078875.1. NCBI lineage: Eukaryota > Metazoa > Chordata > Aves > Galliformes > Numididae > Numida > Numida meleagris. Next base: position 61,947,103 of record NC_034410.1, read on the forward strand.
ATAAAATCTTTAACTACCATTTCTTAAGTCAGTGATCTCCATAGCGATATACAACACCATGTGCATACTCTTTCACTCACTAGAAAAGAATTTTATTATTTCAGGACCAGATTGGGTCCTACAGGAGACCCTTACTTATCCTCCTAAATTAGTTATCAGTCTTCCTATGTAGGTGATTTAAATGGGTTAGCCAAGGAAGAGCTAATAATGCAATACATCCCTTCATTTTAAGGGCAAGCAGTTCAGTATGTATTTAACAACTCCCTATCTTTTTCTAGATTAGTTGTGTTTTAACAGTACACAAAAGTACAAACAACAAAATCCAATATATCCCAGAATTCTCTGGTGTCAAGCGCACAGATGTTCTGTTTCCTAACACTGAGAGAAAGCTCTTCTCAACTAGGCATAAGCAAGATGGCCAACCTGCCAGTCCTCCTCAGACTGTACAAAATCGATCGTGTGTCACTACCCTAGTTCATGAAAATTAACAGTTTCAGGACTGGTTGCACTTACAAGTTAATTTCTATGTCAGAAGGCATAAATGTTTTCCAAATAATAACCAAGGTGCTTTGTGCAATTTATATGTAAATATATATACACATTACAGATACATTGGAGTTACAACACTAAGGTACCAGCACTGCTTATTGTATACAAGTCTTCCTGAATGAAACATAGAAGTACAACTGCCTTTTTCTTCAGTTCTGCTTGCTAAATCCACAAAGAGATCCCACCTAGAGCTGTATTTCTAGTGCAACCACTTGAATTCACATTAGATTTATCTCACCCTATAAAAGCACAATTCATTAAACAGACTGATAAAACTGGTCTGTTTAAACTAAGGCAATTTTATCACAGTCATTTAAATTATTTAACACTGCTTTCTTAAATCAGTACTTAAAGCTTTCTTTTGACAAGTATTCTTTTAAATAAATGAGCTGTAATTTAAGCAATGAGAAAATAATGATCCAGAACAATATATACAATTAGTGAGATATTTTCCAAATATAAAAACAAAATAGTGAGCATTTAAAGTGATACACAGTGTCTTAGGCAATGAACACTTAAACACTAAAGTGGCTTTCACAGCTGATATTGGAATCTTTCAAAGAATTTCTAACCCAAAGAGCAACTTCTAATCCCAGATTTTTATCACAGAGAGACCATGAGGCCATTTAAGAAGGTGCATCCAATTCTCAGCATAGGACAAAAGGCACAAGAATGTTGACAGTAAATTAACATTACCTTTTAACAGAGTTTGATAGAAAGGAAGAAAAATTAAGTGCTTCTCTAACTTCTGTTGCTATTGTGATCTTCCACTAATTATTTTTTCCTGTTTTGTTATGGGTTTTTTTTTACCCCAATCAGAAAATATTATTAAACAGAATACTTGCCCAAGGAATGCATCATTCCTTTCTGTTTTCAGTCATTAAAATTCACTGAAATCACTGACAGAAAAAAGCTGTGATGTATTTGTTTGACAAATTGATAAGGGCCTCTACTTTAGCTTTGAAGTGACCCAATATCTTTTGGATGTACCACATCAATATCACCCTTATTCCAGCTGGTAACTCCACCTTATTGGTTTTTAAAACAGCTTCTAGATCTTTTCAGGACATAGCTCCATACCTAATTTGCCTAACAAATTCCACTTCAATGACAACAAAATGAAACATGCATTTTGGTTTTAAGACTGCTCATAATAATGCCAGGCAAGACCCCCAAGACAATTTTACTCACTCTTAACTGAACTAATTTCACATACTGAACTCACTATCAACCATATCCACACAAACGTTGAATCAAATTCTTAGCCATGAGGGAAAGACACTACACCAATTCTATCCTAAATAAGTTTACAGACTTTTCAAGGAAGTGTCTGAAATCAGGTACTTCCTTTAGGTTAACCATGAATAGCTAAGCATTCAGAATGCTATAACAATTTAAATATGGAATTTGATTTCATTGCTCAAAGGTAGAGTAACAGTCTTTATCCAGCCACAAGGACAGCGGTTGGTTCTGCAACACAACCCCTCTGGACCAAGTACTGAAGTTTTCTTATTTTGTCATCCTTATCAGTGGATAAGGATTCCTGTATTTGGGAAACTCTGCAAGCCCTGATAAATAATACATTATTACGCTTTATATGTACACAGGAACCTCTTTTACTTTCCTCTGATTATACTCCATCACATATTACAATACTTGGCTTGAACTTAAGTATCATGCTTCAACTTTGTCAAGTCTAACATTACACCCAGTTCTGAAAGATAGAGAGCAATATGCAGCTACCAGAACATCACAGTAGATAACACTCAAACTTCATTCTACAAAAGAACTCATATATAACAGCTTCATTTTCAAACCCAAATGTTTCAACACTGTCTTAACACAAGAAGAGAAGCCTGCTTTCATGTAAGCAGAAGAGCAACTTGGTCATGTCGTTAAATGGGCACCCAATACAAACGCTGTAAAGCAGTACTAACATTTTACTACCCCAGAAGCTGAAATTAGGGGAGCTGCAATAATGTACTGGTCAGCCTCAGTGAGGCTGGCAGAATCTGATTCTCGCTGACACTCAGATCATCACTGTCACTACCACTGCCCAATATTGAAGAGGACTCCTATCATCAATTGTCTTTTTAAGCTTAAGACATAAAACCATTTTGCATAAATGAATTTCAAAGCCTTCAGACTTATCTCCTGTTTCTCTGACACACAAAATTCCTTTTCAAATCAGAAAGTTTGTGATATTGACAAGAGATGTATCAATAGCGCTGAGATTAAAGAGAAAGAATATCGTAGCTTATACATACCTTTCCTACACCATCAGTTGCTGACACATTTTTGAAAAATAAGGAGATTTATTTCATTGCTACATGGACATCCTGCACAGTATAAATACATATTCTAACGATAAAAACAGTGCACAATGGAAAATGTACATGCACTAAGGATTAGTTATAGAGGAGCTAATGGAAAGACAATGCCTCCTGGGTTTGCTGAGGAAATGTAATTTCTATAATGAATCTGCCTTTTTTCTTTTCTTTTTTTTTTAATTCCTGATAGTTTAGACCCAGGCAACAGAGTAGATGTTCTAATAAGAGAAAGTTGTACAGTGGCAATATTATGAAAGACAGAAGGAACCCAAACAAATGAGCATTGAATACTCAGGCATCAGAAGAAAGCAGAAAATTGTTGCTTTAAGAAGAGGAAGCCAAACCATTTTCAATAGTCATCAGTAGCCAAAAAAAAAGCCACAAAACCACCATTAGTGTTTGTTTATTGATGATAACTAGATATGCTTCTGTTAGTATTTCAAAGCCAGCCCTGCCACAGTAATGTTTATTATTACTATTTGTAGCTGTAGGCAGCTAGAGGCTCACTATGCTTATCCCTGTCTTATCATCTTAAAAGATTAATCTTCAAACAATGATCTGTTGATATCATTAATCTTAGTCTTGAACTTCTTTGTTGTTCTTGCCCAGTAATGAACAGTGCCACAAAATATGCCTTGCCTTCAGAAACAAAAATGACCTGATTTGTTGGGACACTGCACTTTGAGTAATTTCTCAATACCACACAATATAAATGTAGAAGCACAAACTATTCCATGTCTTTTTTTTTTAAAAAAAACACCAGTCCAACTCTTTTTGTATTCATACAGTTATTGCTGCTCTCAGGGTAGAAAACTAGTGGCAAGATTTTACATGTACTCTATGATGCAAATGGTTGTGCAAAGTGCAGGTCAATATCGCAGAATCATAGAATATGCCAAGTCAGAAGGGATCTAAATGGATTGAGTCCAGCTCCTGGATCCACAGAGGATCATGTCTGAAAATAGTACAGCAGTTTTCAACTTTGTCTCCGTTCTTTTCTGTAACAATCTTTCACTGACAAGGGGTAAATCTTCAAGAACTAGAGCTACACAAATGGTCAGCTGCTTACATATTTCACCCTCAGATGAGAGCTACAGAGCTCACCTTTCTGAAACTTCAGTCACTCCCACCCTCTCACTTAACCTTATGTGAAAATTATCTCTGCTAGAAAGAAGAAATATTCCTTGTTACACAAGAGTACTTACAAGCCATTTTTGTGTCTCCCAGAGAAAATATTTATACCAGAAACTCCAACCCATTAAGAATTTTAAATTGAATTTTTCCTTTATTTTTTTGGGGGGGGGGAATACTGTAATTTGTTTTTTAATATAGAACACTATTTCCATGAAAATCAAAATTCGCATCAAAATCTAGTTCTCTATATATCAATACTGTTCTAAACTGGTTATCTCAATGGAACAGGTAAAAATAACTATACTGCTTCCCAAACTAAGCATTTTCCCTGAGTTAGTGCAGTGCTGCTCTGAACTGATGGTTATACAGTGTTAATACATTTGAGCCAGTGCAAAGCAAAACTATTAACCGTGTTTTCCTTCTACTCAGCATATCTCAGCTCCTTAGAGTTCCAGACAATGGAGAACTGAATGTAATAATCCTTATGTCAGATAGGCACTGATCATCTTCAGTATAGTCAACACAAACTTAAGGGGTGCGGGAAGGGGAAAAGCTAAGTAGCACTAAGGTAATGGAACTTGAACAGCAAAGAAGTCTCGAAACTTATGATTAGGAGAATTATTTCCATTTTATCTATTCAATTTCAGACCATTCTTCACAGCGTCTCCCTCAGTGTGGATTTCCCTTTTTAGCTTTCTGATTAGAAATATGTTTAATGTCTGATTAGACATTCAGAGTAGTTCTCATACTGTGCCACTCACATGGACATTATACACTTTCTCTAATGAGTAAGAACAACCCCAGTTAAGTGTGAACAAACAGGTTATGATCTTTTCTCTCTCCTCACTGAAGGAAATACACTTGGTGAGGAAAAGTGAAAAGAGTAATGCGCTCAAGAGAAAACAGAGGTGTCACACTCGACTTTCCCTAAATATTATATTTTAAATGAAGTCTCCCACTTCCCAGATTAGGCAGACTGAATAAAATCCTGAAGAGAAAAGTCTTCTCTTTGTTGCTCTTATTGCCTATTTAATCAGTAAAAACTGAAGAGAGTTTGCCAGAGTTAACAAAACTTGTACCAAATTTGCCCCACAATCCCCATCCTGCAGAAAGCGAATTCTGTACTGTATATTGGGCTCTAAGACAAGCTCACAGATTACCATATCTCCATTATGTGTACTCTAAACAATACTACAAGAGTTTTCCATAGTCTCTTTCTAAATCACTTGATTTTAGAGGTAAATGTTGAGTAAAGGCTGAGCATAGCAAAGTTAAATATTTTGATATTTGATCAAATTCCCTTCAGATGTTTCTAATTTATAGGAAAGTAAGATAAAACACATTCTAATTTGTTGGAAGAGAAAAATCTAACCACACTTTTAGCCATAGCTAAAGTGGTTGAATCTGGAATGCTAAAACTTACTACAGAAAGGTAGCATTTACATATGCTTAGGTACTTCCACTTCAATTTCATTCATTTGCAAGGAACACAAACAATCCCAAATCATAAGGAAGAGTGCAAATGAAAAACAAAGAATCAAAACTGCTCTAGTTAAACAGTTACATACAAATTTTGCATTGACATAAAGGATAATAACTGGATCTTACTTTACTCCCATTAAATTTTATGGCAAAACTCCCAGTCACTTTAACATGACAGATGAAGAAAAAGAAGATGGACATATGAAGAAAACACAGAACTCAGTCTTTCTAAATACAGATTCTGCAATAATTTCTGTGCAATCTGGAAGTAGAAGACTCAACCCAATTCAGCCTGCAGGTGTACAATTGAGGTTGAGGTTTGTAAGGAGTTCCCTCCCTTTCCAGGTACGTACAAGGATCAGGAGAAGTAAGCTGAGTGGTGGAAGAAACAGAGATCCACATTCCCTGCAATCCCTGTAGATTCCCTGTAAAGAACAGAAAGTGATTTCTCACATTCTTCCTATCTCCATTCATTTGAATATCCAACATAGCTGGATTTTCCGGTGTCCTTTTAACAGGCAGTGGGTTATCTGATCAAAATAAAGATAATTCCTGTGGCAAAATAGGAATAGAACCACCTGGCCTGTCACTTTCCTATCACTGCTTCTCATCTGTAAAGGAAGATACTGAGTTACCTTGCAATTATGCTTCAATACAGAATTCAAAAAAAATTATGCTTATCCGCAGATAAAGTAATGGTCAAATTTTGAAAACTTGACACAGGAAACATAACATGCTCCAGAAGCAACAATTCTGCTGTTTTGTGGGCATCCTGCCCCTACATCTTTGTACTGTGCTGTAGAACAAGGTTAAATTATCAAGTGATACAATGACACAGAACATAACATAGTTCTTGGCTTTTCCACTCTTTTGACATTGTCATTTTTAACAGAATATTTATGTTGCATATAATAAATACATACTATATGAGAATCAACTCTCTCAAGAATATTTAATTAAAAAGTATCCAAATCTGAGAAATCTTACACATACATTTGAGTTCACATCAGAGAAATTTCTTGTATAAATACCACCAGGCCTGCTCATGACTTTTCACAGCATACTGGCTGAGAAGAATTAAGACAGAAGACAAGAATAAACAAAAAGTTGGAGCATTTAAAAATTGCAAATAAAGCAGAAAAACAAATTCAGATGACAATAGAGGGAAAAGTCAACCACTTCATTGCAGCAAAGGAGCTATCCAGCAAAACCTGGCCAAAAAAACCTTGTTTCCAAGTTTTGATTATATTTTTAGTCCCTGTTAAAACGTTTCTAAAATATGCAAGCAATGACTTTCAAAAGCAGTAATTGTGATATTAAATTTTATTGAAATTTGCCGTGTACTGATTTGTGTACAGGCTCTTCTACTGAGTTCCCATGAAGCCGTAAAACGTTTAAAATACTGTCTGTGCAAATGCAAAATTTATGAATTCACACATCTCTGGTTGATTTATGTGAAATAATAATGCACTATTTAATGCTTAAACATGGCTAGGAGCAATGCTAGGCTATCAAGATGTACAATGAAATAATAGATTTATAAGACGGATAACCTTCCTGCCTAGAGAAGCTTGTTTAAAGGTGTTGTACAGATATATTAAACTATATGTAATTTTATACTAACTTAATGCTGTAGGCCTATACTGCAAGTAGTAAAAGATTACTGCCACAGTATTTGCAATAATAAAATGATCTGGCTATTCAACATAAGGTATCAAAGGAGTGGAAAAAATACTTTATGATTTCAAACTTTTTACTTCTCTCTTTCGATTTAATTTAAACAGTTAACAGCTATCCTTGCTTTTTACTGCTCACTGTCAACAACTGTCATCTGATTTATCAAAATTGCTATTCTTTGGTTCTCCAGGGGTGACATGTCTTTTTTGCTGACACACAACAACAACATATTCAATTACTTTTTTGCATTGAAATGAAAGTACTTTACAGGGTCCATAGTGCCTCTTTCAAGATCAGACTGTTGCTGAGGTGGAAACTATCACTACAACCTTGTTATGAGTGGTAGGTTTCATCAGTTGCATATACCTCACAAGATACATAAAAGTTGCAGAATATGGTCCTTAATTCAACAAGTAGTATACAATGTTACATAGGTATTCACATTATTGGAGAAAATAAGGAAAATATTCATCTTCTCTAATTGCAAATGTTTAAAATGTAGATATCTGCTCATGAGCTCATCAGTGGTAGTTTTATGTTTGATCTGTCTGATATTTAAGATGAAGATCAAGATTAATCACACCCTAGAGATACCTATTTCTCTACATTGACTAAGAGCACAAACTACCAGGCAAAATGTAGAGTTCTGCACTGCAGTAGTCTCAAGACACACTAATTCCATTCTGAGATCTTAATGGTACTTACACCTTAGCCAATACTTTCCTTTACTCAATCTTAATGTGAATTAATAAAGAATATACAAGCTATATGATGAGTTTGTTATAAGGAATAACTGAAGCTAATGGTGCCTTATCCCAGATTTCTATTTCTCCAGGCAAGGAAGGGAGTAAACCAGAACTCACAGCAGAGATTTCTGCTATCTCAGCAGGTGTATTACAAGTCTCAATTGAGGTACACTATTCACATTCCCACTCTCCTCTGAGTTTGGGAAACTTCTACATGGAAGAAGAAGTCTCTCTCCCTCTGGCACCATCGTGTACAATACAATTGACTTTGGCTTATATAATATTGTTCTTTGATGGTTTTCTATATCTTCCAAGTATTCTACAGACCTCTAAGTAAACATTATAAACACCTTAACGGGACAGGGAAAGTTCTACTCCCCTACCATGCAAATGGAGGAACTGAAAGACTGGTATTACAGCCTATGAATTCAAACCATTTGCAAAGTTTCTGCAATCCAGTTTCTGGATTTTCTTTTTGGGTCTCCTAAAGCATAACTTCAAAATGCAATCAAGACCTGCTGCTCTGAGCTCAATAGGAGCTAAGATCATTCCCCTCCTGTGAAAATCATGTTGAAGGTATTTCAGTGTAGGCCTGCAAGAAGTAAAGCACAGAAAATAGTGGGCTCTTTTGAACATGCTTTCCTGAATTACTGGCTTATAAAACAAAACATCTGCTAGCCACTCTAACAGTCAACTTAATTAACAGCACAGAAAGAACCAAATGCTATGTCTGAACACCTAAATCATATCTGTATGTAGCATAACTGCTTATGCATGTTAGTGTTTCCAATTCCATTACTTACCACAGCTCCTTATTTTAAACATAAATGCAAAACTTACACAATTGTAAGTACTCTGGTTTACTTGCTCTTTTTCCTTTCATATTTATTTTATTCTCAGCAGTGGTTAGCACATAACAAACATTCTAAGAGGAAAGAACTTTGTTTTGTGCTAATGACACATTTAATAGCCACTTATGCCCAGATGAAGTAGAGTGTAGACAGTTTTATATATACCTAGGTGTTGAGCCTTCTCTCTAGCCAGTAAAAACTGCTTTTGCAAAATTTAGAAAGAAATGAAGTCCAAACTAAATAATATTTTACTTCCATGAATGTTAGCAACAGCTGAAGAATGTTTCCTGTATTTTCAGAATCTGAGCAAATATTATTTTAAGCCAGTGTGGTACTGAGTATTTATGGCTGTGTGTGCTGCAAAGCCACGTAGAAGATGGTGAAGGTGAAAGAGGCTTCGTGAATCACAGTGTCTCATCTGGTAAAAATTCATCCTACAGGTCCCCACTTGGAAAAGAAGCAACTTGCAAGAGAAAGGCACAACACCCCCAGTGTTAAATTAGCCATTCTCTTTAATCTGTGCAAACCCAGACACTTCTAGCCTCTCTAATAAATAGTGAGAACTTCTACTTCAAAGCCCCCATCACCCAAATTTGCAGAAATTCTAGATAAAATATTTTCAGCTGGAGTTCTACAATCAGAAAGGAGAAATAGGAAATGAACTATACACTGAAGTGTATAACTACAATTACAGCCATTTAGAGGAAAATTCTTTCCTCCATTAACAAGAGACTTACCACCAAGATTTGATGCAAGATACACAATGAAACTTGCCTCAGGTAACCACAGGAGAACCAAGAGAAATCCATGAGCTTCATCCAAGGTCACTTTTAACTAAGTTGTAGCAAAATTACTGTGAGAACTTCAAAAGTAGATAATAAAAATTATTCCGTATAGGCATACTCTCAGAGGGAGAGAAGACTTATATAATACCAAATAATAAACTCTGATATAATATACCACAAACAGAGGGACTTCTCCATCCTGTCACGCCCTCTATTTTCAAAATATCCAGCCTCTGTAACAAAAGATCAGTTCACTTCCAAAAGTACATGATTTCTGTGCAAGTCAACTCTGGATGCACTCCAATGAAAAACTTAAATACTGTAAAACACTATAAATAGAAGAGCAAAAATGCTCACTGCATACAGCATTAGAAGATCAGAAGTTTGGAGACTGAAAATATCTTGTAAAATCCAAACAGATATATCTCAGTTTGAACAGTTTTCTCAAAGTCCCTAATATAGTTTTTATACATCTTTGTGAGAAGTGAATACAAGAAAGGAATGCTTGTAAAATACATAAGTCTTCAGAAACAGAAATCAACTACAAAATAACATTAACCAGGGAGTAACCCCAACTTTAATTCCAATGGGATATAAACTTAAAGTGAAATGTGTCAGTACAGGGACAAAGACAACATCTCAACCCAAGGTTGCTGTTCTGAGTATTCTGCTAAACAAGTGCTGGCATTTCAGTAGTGCAACAAGGCACCTACCACACACAAGGTATGCTGTTCTATTCCATATCTTCATTCAAGTAAAACTTACCAAGACATTCTTCAAGAAAGTAACACTCAATGAGAGTTGCATGCCGATATTGCTAATGATTAAATACAGCAAATATTTAAAGTTGTTCTAGTAAATGAGTACGTATCACAGCATACAGTTGAATGTATACCATATTAACAAAGTGAGAAATTGCTACAGCTATGAACCAAATTTAAAGTATAATTGTTTAAAATGCATAATAAACATCTATTATTTCTTGCCTAATCTCCTTTTCACCAAAACCACATTCCTGCATCAGATCACATATCAAATTGAAAAAAATCAAATTCTGACCTCCATCACTTTATATTTAGAGGAAACTAGTACTTATTGTGAATTTGTCCCTCAAAACTTACTTTCTGTATGCATAACTTTAGAAAGTTTAGCTAAATTTTTCTTAGAAAATGCTCCATTAGGCTATGACTAAGCATGTAAAGTTCCAGAGCCCAGGAGGGAATTTTCTGCAAAATTACAAGCAATTGAACATTTCCACTACAATTAATCGTGTGCCCTAGGAAATGTACATCTCAGACAATTAAATTTTCTCCTACTTATTCTCAGTACAGCATTTTCAGTTGGTCATAACCTTTTCTTGACTCCATTTTCTTAAAGCAGATTGTCCTCTTAAGAGTGTCCCTATGTCACTTCATAATGTTATGTCTATCAGTATGTTTAAGACTTGCACAATTAGGTGCTTAAAGCTATACTTCTACAGTCATGTGGAGGAACATAAGGGTAGCTTTATTCCCCAGAATTTCAGACATTACAGCTCCAGTTGACTTTAGTAAGAGTATGAAGGTGCTATAGTCAGTACAACTAAAAAGTTAGATTTCTCTTTTTTTAAAAAGTGGCTAATTTTGGTATAGTATGAATATTACCTCATGTTGAGTGACAAAATAAGACTACTACTTCCGTGGAATTAGGAATGTTCTGATCCAGTGAATCTGATGGCAAAATTTTAATCAGCCAAGGTTCTGCACATCTGCCCTCAGTTCAGAGCCATTGATTCTATGAAATACTAGATCAGCAAAATTACACATTTCAGTGTTGATTACATTCAATTTTTAAATCAAGTGTTTCAAATTCAATGAGCAAAACTAGTAAACAGAAGCTTGAAAATAAAATGAAAACCACATCTTGACATAGCACACTAATACATTCCAGTGTCATCCAAGATGTAAAGCCTTTTTTGTCCTGAGGGCACAGTGTACAAGGGCTTCTGCTACTCATCTCACACCAAAGAGGCATCCTGACAATTTCAGGAACACAGTGAAACTCAACAAGTAAAGACCAGTTCAAAGCTGATTTTTTTTTTTTTAAAACAGAATGCTTCAGTATTTATGTACTAGGATCACATAAGATGTGGATAAAAGCTAGAAAGCTTACAAAACAGCATGTTGCACTGCCCAGGTTTCAGAACTACATTGTAGAGAGTTCTTGGATACTGGGAAAAGGAATAAGAGAACAATATTGCATCCCTCTGTCTATCTGCATACCAAATCATCCTCCAACATGGGAAAAACTAACCCAAGAATTAAATTTTCCCTCTTCCCATCTACTTGTGGTAAGGGACTGCAATAATCTCAAGTAGCTGATGGAAGCCTGAGAAACTTACCTGGTGTTGATCTATCAGTCTTGTAATAACCACAGGAATGGGATGGAGGCTCCCTGTGCTGAAACACAGGAAAACTAAATGGGATTCCAGTATCTTTCAAAAATATTTGCACGCTGATGGAAAACGTAACTCTTGTCCCTTTCCAGTTAAGGAAATCCAATAGCTGCAATTATCTACAGACAGTTCTGTGCCACGAAGAACCACTATTTGTTTCTGGCAGCAAGACTCCCATGCTTAAAGCTCCTAACCAAACAGGTCATTCCTGATTGAGTACTTTCCAGTCTCTGCAGTCTGGAAATCCTCTGAGTGTATGAATTAGTTGTGTAACAAAGACCACATTAATACACACCTTGGATGCGACAACTTACTACATTCACTTTTTCCCCCATTCACTGTACTTCTTACAGACACTACTACTGAAAATGACGTTATTTTGAAGGTGCATTAAAAAGTGTAGAAGCAACCTCTCACCATACAAAGTATGGAATTTAACAAGCCTATATTAAGGCAACAGGATTTTTTTTTTCCTGGTAGTAAATACAGAACACAATAAGCCCAATGAGATTTATAAGGTGCTAATACACCCTAAGGTAAATGAATGTATTTATGATCCTCAAGGAGCCCTGAGATGGCTAGGCAGTCTTAGATTCATGGATGCTTCCAACCCAGGAATGAAAACAACAGCAAAAAGAAGTTTTAAAGCATGGAGTCACAGAAGTGGCTGATACAGTGAGATGGTTCCCTCTTCTGGCCAAAGCTGGAGGAGACTTAACTCTAATTTAACTTTTTAAGCTGCATTTGTGTTATCCATAGATCTAAGAATAAAAACATAGCTTTGTGAAGTGAAATTAGAATTATCAAAACACTTCCAAAACATATTTTCTTGAATTATGGCAAAGACGAGGTAATGTTGAAAACTCCTTAGTTAAAGTCACACAGCTGGTCTGCAGCGCTTCAGAAACAACCAACCTTACTCACAAGCAAATATTAGCATGGAGTTTTTTTTAAAAAAGGTGTCCAAATTAGTGATCACTTAACAAATACGCATTCCTTCAAAAGAAAGAAACTGTAAGAAACAGCTAAAGGCAAAGATCACTTAACAGCTTTTTTAAGAAAAAAGTCTTTCCACCCATAACTTCTAACTACCAATTCTTATCAAAACACCAATGCAAACACCTGCTGGTATCAGGATAAAGACATAACAGTGTTCACAGGTAAACACAGGAAACAATGGGCAATTCTGTGCAGACAGTTTAAAACAAAAGGTACTCTTATATACCTGTCAATATAATTGAAGATGATCTACTCTAAAGAAGTATGACAATGCATACTAATAATAAGTTTCAAAAAATAAAAATCCTCAAAATAGATCTTATTTCTACCTATTCCACTTGAGAACCAAAGTACTCTGCTAGTGTATGCTATTGAACAAGCACTAGCACTGTTATCTTTTCTCCACAAGACAAACACAAAACATTTTAATATATTAATTTGTAATGAGAAGTCAGGAAATACCCAGTTGAACAGAAAGAGTGACTCCTAGGGCAATCAGTAAAAAATATTTAAGTGAATAATGTAATTTTAGAGTTGAACAGGTAGCTGTCTGCTTTTCTACAGTCAGAGGCTATTTTGGACCACAGAGGAAATACAATCAGTAAAATAAACAATGCAGAAACAAGATGAAGCAACTAAGGATGTTTGTAACACAGAAAGAAACTCTTGACAAGAATCATGGCAGTAACTTAGAATGGTATTAAAGTTGCCTAAGAGTTCATTTAGAGCACTATTGGTAACAGTTAGCCACAGGAACTAAATCCACAAGCAAATCTGCACACATCTAGCAAAATAGTGGCCAACAATAAAGACATAGCTGGAAGTCTGCAGCAAAATACCTTTTACACAACTCCATTTTTCCCTTCAATTGACTGGAAGAGACAGGACTTCCACAGGACCCTAAGTTCCATTCTGATTTTAAAGTTCTGACAAAGAATTTAAGGACAATGCTGACAGCTATGATCTTCTATTGAAATGCATACAGAAATAAGAGTAGACATGGAATTGATTAATTTGATGCTTCACATTTGTTTGTTATAAGCAGATTAAGTTCAGCCATTTGCCTATTCTGAACACCATCTACGTGTCTCTGTACACTATTTTTCCCACCTCACCCCTCTTTCTTTATGACACTTTCCTTTTTTCCTCTTTTAACTCCCATTTACTGTAATACATTCTGACAAAAGCCAACATACAGTTTTGAAGCTGAGACAATGAGTTTTCCAACTGATACTCTTCTGGGACTGTTTCCTCTCGCAGGAGATTTTCAGATCCCCACATACTAGAAATCCAATCAGCCCTAACTGCTACAATAAAAAAACAATACAGATCTCACTGTGCAGCACATGTTACTCAAGTAAAAGCTTTACCTGGTTGATGATGACATACTCGGAAGAACTTGTTAAAACATTAATTCTGGTCTTTTGTGCTTTAGGACTTACACCTTAGATTTTGATATGAACACAGAGCACTGAAATTCTTTGTGAAAGGATCCTCCTCTCCTCCACTAACTTGATATGGCCAAATACCTCTGAATTACTTTAATACCTCTTGTTTTTCCTTCACTTGCCTCACTCGTTATACAGATATTGAGTCTACAACCTCTGGTTCAAATCATGCTTTTTCCATTCAGTGTAAGTCATTGCAAGACAATTAAAGCTTAGTAGTAAAGCAGAAACAACAGTTAAAAACAAACTGTATATAATTTTGGCTCTGTTGCATCCCACAAAGAAATGTTAAGTAAGAATATGGAAGAACAATAGGAAGATTTTGAACCAAGTGTTTGTGTGCTCACAACTGGAAAAAATTAAGTTGCCACTGAAATAGTTCCATAAAGAGCTTGGGTAAAAAAAGAAAAAAGGAGCAAGCCTTGCTTAGAATGAAGAGTTCCATCTACAGAAGCAAATTGTGCAGGACCAAGGCACAAGATTGAATATTAACCTACAATCATCCCTAATATTCTAGCTACCAGCATGTTGCCTACCATGGCTTTATGCCTCGCTAAGTAGTGCTGTCCCAGGCATGGTTTGAGGGCCAGCACAGGTCAGCAATTGTTCTCAATACACATGGGCAGTCTGTTCCAGAATACAGGTAAGGAAGGGATGAGTTTAGCTTTATGGACATAAGCTATACAATTCGCCTTTGTAATTTATGTCATAGACAAAAAATGGTACTTAAATGGCACTTAGTTTCATGCTTGTCTTGCACTGAAATACAGTGAATTTCAGCACATGATCTAACCTTTAAAAAGTTGTCATAAGATACATATTACTTACACAGCACAAAGATTTTCTTTTAATGCCATGCTTTTCCTAATAGGACTTTTTGGAAGAAGTCTACAAATACAATGCTACTTTTTGTATGAGCCTGTCTTCTTTTCATCAATTTGTATGGTATGAAAGAATGCACAAAGTCTGGACAAAGCCTCAAAGAGAGGGAATCAAAGTGTTTTCAATATTAATATTATACAATAACAAGCAATCCTTTTCCATGTATTGTGTCTAACAGAATGAAAAAGTAAGTAATAGAAAATTTCTGTCAGCCTCAATGATTGAGAAGTACTTCAGTTAACACATGTACTTCACAAAAACACTATCAGGTGCTTTATACTCTTCTGTACATACACTGTT
Source organism: Numida meleagris (assembly GCF_002078875.1). Lineage (NCBI taxonomy): Eukaryota > Metazoa > Chordata > Aves > Galliformes > Numididae > Numida > Numida meleagris. The sequence goes on from NC_034410.1 coordinate 61,962,720, forward strand.
TGATCCAAGAGTAATGCTTCCTATTTATTTCCATGGTAACTATAGCAGATGCAAAGAGCACAATAACACTACTTGATAGAGCAAATGCTCAGCTACAAAACACTATTTTTTGATGTAGTCACCACTAGTAGCTTTGTATTTTCACCAGCAACGAACAAGAGCCTGCATGCCACACCTGCACAGAGCTGCACCAACAGAAGTGACCCACTGTTTCACAGCAGCTATGATACCATTCTATCTAGAAAAACGTTGCCCACACAGTCCAACTTTCATTAGCCCAAACAGATTGAAGCCAGAAAGTGCCAAATCTGGACTACATGGTGGGTGCTGCAACCTGCAGGAAGCAGGTGTGCATTCAGCAGCCAACAAACACAGGCTCACTCTTGCTGTCCTTGGTGCGATGGGGTTTCTTGCTTGTGCAGGAGGTTCTTCAGGATGCTGTCATCTTGGTACAGAACTTTGTTAAAGAGGCTCTTAGGACAGTCTCTCCAGAAGTTACATCACTGTCGGCACATTATATTCCAAAATTTTCAGAAAAATGAAAAAACACAACGAAACACTATTCAGAAGACCTCAGGTATGCAGAGATCTCCAGCAAGATACTCTAACCTCCACTGCCAACCCTTAAATGAGTTCTGGGAAGCTGGATCCTGGCTTCAACTCTTCCGGTCACTCAGGTGTATTGCTTGCACCTGAGCTCCTCTGGGTTGGCCCTGCCTTCCTACCAGGTGCTCAATCACTGGTTCAAGCTGTGACTTAGCATTTCTGCTACAGTGCTCCACAGACTGCAAACTGATATGGGGCCTCGCCTTATCATGTTGCAAAAGAAAAGTTGTCTTCTCTGGCCTGACTCTGGAATTTTCCACTTTCAGCCTAGTCAGCATCGTGTTGCAACAGTCTGAATTAATGTTTTTCGGGGTTCCAGGAAACCCAGAAGGATCACCCCTTTCCTATCCCAAAAGACAGTGAACATCACTTTACCTCTGAGGGCTGTGTCTTGAACTTTTCTTTGGTGGGGAATTCATATGTCACCACTCACTCCATGGACTGCTGTATAGACTTTGGCTCACAGTGGTGACACAGTGTCTCATCAGCAGTAATGATGCAATCCAGGAAACTGTCACCTTCAGCCTTGTATTAGTTCAATAGGTCCTGACAAACTTGCATATGGTGTTCTTCCTGTTCCTGTGTGAACACTCATGGGACCTACCTGGTGCAAACTTTGTGATATTTCAATGTTGCTGCCGTTGTTTCCAATGCTTTACAGCCAATATTCAGCTCTATACACAGTTCCCTGGCCATAACCTGCCAATTCACGTAGATGAGCTGATTGAGACACTCTTCATTTCATGGTGAGAGAGCTGTGCATGGCCATCTGAAACATAGCTTGTCTTTCACACTGCTGTCATCACTGCTAAAATGCCTCACTGTACTCACATCCACTGTTTAGTCTCCATAAATGTTCAGCAAGTGTTGATTAATGTCAATGTGGGTTTTTTTCCACATGGAGGAATTCAATTACACGTCTTTGTGTCATCTGCTCTTCCACATCAGGCATCGTTCAGTCAGATTGCCCCTCTGCTGTCGCAAAGGGGCAAAAAAATGCAATGGAGTATTGGTGGGAAGGTTCAACCTCTACTGCCATACCACCAACATCCACCTCTGATGTTGTGGGCTAACATAATATAATAGGAGGCATTACTTTCAGATCAGAACTTGTAGTCTCTAGGATTTTATCGGTTCAGGAAAACATAGTCAATCAGCATATATTATTGTTGATATTGTCATTTCCCAAAATCAACAAAATTTTATTACTAGAATTGTAATAAGAACAATAAATCCAAAAATTTCACAGGTGAGCAATCTAAAATTTCCATACACTATCCTCAAGCAACGTATCCAGATTTTACAAGCAGCAGTCAGTTTTTAGAATGTTAGAAAAATAATGAAAATAATGAAAGAAATCATTGGAGCACTACTCAAATGTTTTGATCAACACAGAATACTGGAAACAAAAATTTTATATTTTTAACTTCTCATGTTGTTTGTTTTTGAGACAGATAACATAAGAACACTCAAAACTGAGTCACATACATAGCAAATTTCCAGGAAAGTTAAAAATTTAGCATTTAGATCCACCCCTGCAACCTCGTAAAGTGGCTTCCTAAGAAAAGTCTTTATCAATCAATATTTATTCTGAAATGAGTTACCAATAATTCTGTTAAAGACCTGTGACATTTCTTGTTGCATATGCTCCATATGTCAGATTTTCATAGTCTTCTAGGAAAAAAAAAATAATAAAGTAAAATAAAACTAGACCATATCTTCAGGGAAGAAAGAAAAAATCTACGGGTTTTAAGAGATTTTCTCCTGACTCTTAAATGACAGCAGTTCACCTTTCTGTCAGGTTCTTGGACTGTTATAGGCTGGTATAATTCAACTTCTCATTTCCAACATCAACATAAACTGGTGGAATCAAATTACAGTTTAATGCCTTTAGATACATAGGTAAATTAAACATTACACATGTTATCATATTGCTTTTCAGTTTTGCTTTTAAAATTTAATGTAAAAAGGAACAAAATATCCTTAACTACCATAGCAACCATAGAGAAACACCAAAAAAGAAAAACACATGTCAGAGTTGAGTAAGATAAGAACAACTACCACGCAACTTAGGATTTTTTTTTGTGGCAGCTGGTTTGGGGTTTTTTTATTGTTTGTTTTTTTGTTGTCTTTGTTTGTTTGATTTTTCTTCCAGCGAGGTCTAATGTAGCTCCATGTATCACCAGCTCAGAAGGTTGCAAACCCCAGAAGGACTGCTCAGAATCATACACCAAAATTTACAAAAGTTAAGATATAAACATAAGTGAAGTGAAAATCTGTTGATAGATAATCTACAGGCTCACAGATGGTTCAGTACAATTTTCTCAGCTTTAATTCCGTGTCTTTCGATGGTGGCTTACTAAAGTCAATAGTAAATGACAAATTCACCTTGAGTGTCATTCAGTTTTGCACTCAATTGGTATTCATGCCAGCTGCACTACTGCATGGAAGGAAGATGTAATGTTTAAGCTGCGATGGCATTGCACGGTATTCCCTCACACAGTACTTAGTCATGACTGATGTGCATTTCTACAGACAGCTTCGCAGACAGGTCTGCATTTACAAGGGATGATGCCAAGCACTTTTCTTTTGTATTTCTGATGGTCTTCATGCTGAGAGGTGACTCTTGACATTTTGGCATATTGATGTGAAGAACATGGATATGTTTTCCTGCAGTTTTGCATAAGACATATGGGAACCAGAATGCACCTGTCACAAGTTGCCAGCCATAATATATAGCTTGTAAGAAAACATAACCTCTGGGAATATCCAAATGATATTAATATAGTATGGCTAAACAGACAGAGGCCATAGTCAGGCCTGGCGCATAAGGGTACAGCTGCCATTGACTTTGGATACTGTAACACTTCCTTACATTGCAGTTGTACCTGGTCCCAAATGACTATCCATATAAAATAAACTCCATGTTTGAGCTAATCGCAGTGCTACAGTAAAGACAGAAAAAGTTAAACTGCCACATAACCTTCATTTCTTTCAGGGTTATTATGAAGCATTTAAGTAGAGAGAAACAGAAATCACCTTCAAGACTTTGAAAGCTCTCTCCTGAATATCTTCACTCAGAACATATATGACATTTATAACCTACAGTAGTTATTTCCACACTGTAATTTTCTCTTGAAGTAAATAAAAATAAAAACATTGTACTTAGAAACGCAAATGGAAATAGAAATAGTACATTTTCTTCAAAAGAAAAATATTAGAAAATAGTTCTTCAATTAGAATTTGAATGGTAGCAACTGCTAATAATATACAAAGATATACAAACTTCTGAAGTTAAAACAGGTATTTTTAATCAGAGTAGAAATGACAGCTAAGAAAAAAATCCCACATTAAAACTGTATTTATCTCAACCCACAAGTTCTCCTTTCTGATTCTCTCTCCCATCCCACTTGGGAAGAGCAAGCAGCTGTGTGCTGCTTAGCTCTCCACCAGGATTAAACCAAAACATTGACTCAACAGCAAATCAAACCAAAAAAGAGAGGCTAGAAGCATAAGTAATCTTCATCTACATTAGCCTTCAAACCACCAAATCTAAAACCTGTATAAAGGCTTGGGCAATCTAAATTATCAGTATGCTAATGAAGACGACCCTTAAGCTTCCAGATTCTCACACCTACCTCTGCAGCACATTCCTAACAGCCAAGTCACGTAACCTCTTGAATAGGAAATACTTCACAATATTTTGTTTCTGTTCATATTATTTACCATTTGTGCTGAAACAGCAGTAAGGCACTGCATTTTAGTTTCTGCACAAAATCACAGTACACACAAGTTTTATTACCCCAGAAAGCTTACAAACCTCAGTTTCACAATATTTAACATCATTACAAAGCTGTGATATTAGACCTGATCTTGCAATGAACCACAATCCCCATGTTACTGAGCAGAAGCAGCAACAATTCATAATGCCTCAAGTCTATCATACACAATAAAGTACAGTCAAGTGACAGAAGAAGCACAATTACTGAGTGATGTGCATCTTGCAACACTGCATGCTGCACTCATTTTTATACCAAATTTGTGTGATCACTAGACAGCCATGGGGAAAGCTATTGACTAAACAAACTGATAATTTACTATTCAAAATGAGAGGTCTCACCAGATACCTTAGGACCGTGTTGACATTTTTGTTATCATCAGAATCAGTCACTGAAGTCCACGCTCCCGAGAACAGAAGTTAAATTAAAAAATATAAAAACTAAAAAGAAATTACTTGTATATCACAAAATTTATCTTCCACTCATAGCTGACTTCAGATGACTCAACAACCAAAAATCATATGAAGTTGTTTATATTTTGAACTCGTGTGTTTGATCTGAAGATGCCCAACATGAATTATGGAAGAGCACAAAACAGAACATGCACTCCTTCAAATGAGTATCAAATTAACAATGGATTAAATTTCTTTAAAGAAAAAAGTGCAACCGGCATGTTCAGACCTCTTAGTGATACGGTGCTATACAGAAAAATATAGAAAAGAAGGACGCTGGTTTTATTTTACCTTTTAAGGGATGGCTTTGTGTGGGTTTTGAGTCTTTTTCGATCAATACACAAAGAATACTAACAGAAATTTCATCCTCCTCCATTTTTGTCATTTTTTATGATGATCTATAGTACTGCCTAGATGATTATACTTCACCATCTGGTTAACCTTATCAGCAAGACACTAGAAACAAATCCTGTGCAGTACAATTTTATCTACACTTCAGTTATTCTGATCACAGGCAGTTACCCAAAACTATGAAGAATTGTTATGGAGTCTTGAAATGTGCTGCCTAAACCACTTGTGACTGAATTCAACTATCAGTTCCTACACTTTTCAAGAAAAAATATATCCACCAAAGCTCCATTCATCATCATGGTTTTGGTGAATGAGAATATGCTATTAGATCTTAAACAAATTGATAACACTGGTTGGTACCAAGGTATTGGGAAAGAAGAACTCAGAGAACACCAAAGCAGGGTAAAGTTCAGCAGAAGCAAAAGAAGTCCCAAAAATTCCAGTCTTGGTAACTTATTTGAGGCTTGGAATAAACAACCTGTCTGGTAAAACAACCAGCAATAAAATGTTGTACTTAACTCTTCAGGGCTAAATACACAAGTTACCTAACCTACATAGTAAGAGTTATTTTAAAGTCTCACACAGTGGTTATCCATGTACATATGAGAGATAAAAATCTTATATTTACAGCATAACAAAAAAGCAAAAGTAAGAATCTCATACACTACACAGCAGTCATGCCAATAAACATTAATGATTTCTTAATAAGAAAGCTACTTTATTAGAACAACATATTTCTGGTTCTTCTAATTCTTTAGTGAAAATGATCAACTTTTCATAAACTGGAAATACTCCTATGTAATCATTGCTCCATTGTCTGCAAAGACAGAAGCTTT